>NC_054750.1:7807500-8107500 GCF_018143015.1 Lytechinus variegatus
TTTGATTGCTCGTGATTGACAACACAGAACTCTAAAAAGAATTCCTTAAAATCTGAAAACTATTTTGAAATGTTTTAGTTTTATTTTTTTCATCTCATCTTGTAAATACTTTTTTTTCCTTTCTCTCATAAAAGTCATAAGATGTTGGGATTTTCATTTCAACACAATAAAAGGATTATGTAACAAGGGATATATTACATAGTGAGTGTGCTGTAGTTTGGTACAAGACCAGCGCTACTGAAGAAAAACATAAGGACAGTCAATTCAAACACAGGTAGCAGCCAATCTCTATTGTGCTGGAGCACTGTAACAATCATCATCAAGAACCTATCATTGCCAGTCTATTGATACCTCTCATCAGCTCCTTCGAACATTTTCTTGGGGGAGATGGTATCGGACACGAGTACCAACAAATTTCACTGATATTGCTTTTCTACATTTGCTTACTAAAATGTCCACTGATCACCCAGCTAAACATGACATCTAGTAAAGCAGGATGCGGCGGGCAAAAGCAAAGACAGCTCACCAGACTTACTAGAGAAATCTAGTGTATCAATTGAGAGTTACCTTACACGAGTGTAAGTACATGAAGTTTGCACCTTGTACATTTCTATGTTCTCAATTTTCAGCAGAGGCAATACCTTGAGAGTTCTAAGCATGAAGAATTTTTGCATTGCCTGATTGCATAGCAATTGTGGAAGCAGGGAAAGAATGTCCCTGAAGACTGTTGTCTGTAGAAATGCTACATACATATATCTAGTTACTGATGGTCACACCATCGAAATAGACTCCAAACTGACGGATGAATGATGTGCAATTCAACATAGATATGATAGGTCTGGAGTCAGTTTCGTTTGTGCGACTAGCAAGAGACTGAAAATTCACTTGAAAGTTATAGTGCTTTGGCTCAGTACCACAACAAATAATTTCTTTGCAATTGAGAATGACTTGAAAATTATGTATAATCGTGTCATCTTCTATCCAAATTTCGGAGGTTATGGGAGTGTAGACTACCATTTAATTACAGGGATGTGAATATATAAACAGATGGAAAATCTCATGCAGAGAAACTGGAAGCTAGATAATAGTTAATTTGCATCATATAAATGGCATTTCATGGAAAAGATTTCAGCGATTTTTACAGACTATTTGACTTGCAGCCAATCACATCCAAGGATTTGCAGTAGCTTTCAACAACTGTCAGTGAAAATCATTATCTGTTCCATGAAATGCTTTCCAGGTTGGTTGGCACTTGGGTGAAGGAGTCAGAAGGACATAGGGAGGTGTGATTAAGTCACATGACCATGTGGCTGGTTTCACAAACCAGCCCTACACAAAGACTAGTCTCGGCCCCATCCAATGGTGAATAATAATTTTTTTTTTGGAAATACAATCCCAAAGTGATCGTTAATACCAAATATGCAACATGTCTGAGCAATCCAAATATTACTTGCGACACCCTTTTTCGCAACTGCTCAATGAGTCATTTTGGTATCGTAGGGAATGCAGTGACAGAGACCGAATTTGATGCAACACGGCCTTAGGGTTCGTGGACACGTCATAGAAAACAGGTGTTTACATGGGATGCAACAGAAGACTTGGAACAACTAAATAAATCCTGCTCCCATATCCTTCTGACAGTCACTCATGCCACCTTGTCTAGGTGATTTAGAGTCTTCCTTGTACTAAACGGGGAAAGGATAGTTATGAGATTTATCGATGAAAAGAATACAAAGAACTCATAAAAAAGGGAAAATATCAAGAATATAAAAAAGCTTGGCTACTAACAAATTCAAATGGCAAAGATTAACACTTTGCAAGAATCATTAATTTAAACAGATTCCAGAGCTGCCAACCTTTAAAAGACAAAGTAAAAAGTAGTAACCTAGAAGCTCAAAAGTCATCATTCTGAGATAAAAGGTATATAACTAATACCTGCCAAGCGGTATTATAAATTTCTTAGAAGTAAATGCCAAGTTTTGCCAACCCTACAGGACGGTTGTCAGGAATACTTATCCAGAGTATTACATAACTTTTGTGAAGCACTAGCTTGCCTAGTCAGGCAAGTACATTTCACTGTGCAATGTATTACTACGCGAGTATTAAATGTGTATACCTTTTCTACCTCAAAAGCGTGATGGTGTAATTTGACATGAAAATCGTATAAATTATGACTTTTTTAAATAGCTGGCAGCTCTGAGATTCACACTCACACATATAAATTCATAAACATGACGGGAACAGATGTGGTAGCCGAAGCAGTAAATACCTTCTTGGGGGCCTTTTCATAAAGGTGCTCGTTAGTTACTCACTGCTTACCAATGACTGGCGATTCTTTCTTGTGCGTAATGATATACGCTTAATCATAACTAGCATGTACTTAGCTCCCAAGAAAGGATCACCAGTCATTTCTAACTTACAAACAGCTTCATGAAATACACACAGGGTCAATAATATAATAATGGTTGGAATATGAGGTCACCTAATAATCATTTATCAACATGAAATAAATCAAACCTTGCTTTATCATATTGCAATAATACTCTTGTATGACAATGATAACAAATCTATCAGACACGAGGTGCAGATGTGCATTATAGGGGATGATAGCTCTTTTGGTAAAGTAGAGGGTTTACAAAACACAAATTGCCAAGTTCATGTTTTCGTTGTGGTCGTCTTATAGTGTATTAAACTCCTGTTTCCTAAGCACCAGCTTCTTGTGATAAACCATGTACTGGTCAAACCTTTCCCATTAACTTCTCAAAAATAGCAATACAGGTGAGCCAACACTATGTTTTAAGATGATATTTTTTGCATGTGCAAGTGGAAGATATCCACAAATGGATACAGATCGAAAAGTACATGTAAAATATCTAAGCTTGCACAATTTTCTTGACCAAGTTCATGAAAAAATGCTGTTGGAAACTGCAATCAACGTTAACAAAATTGTATCAACTTGGCTTCTGATTCCCTTTTAAATGAAAAATATATTCTTCTAACATGGAATATGAACAATGTCACAAAAAGGAGCATTAAACACACTTTGCAACAAAGGTATAGATGGAATTCATTTCATATTAAAAAGAAATAAACATATGAAGTCATTAATCATTACTACCACCATAACTAGGAGTAAGCAGAAGAAAAGTATGCAGCCTTGAGATAGGAGACTTCGGAGGGCATGGCAAAAGATTGCAATCAATAATTTTACTTCCCCTATAATTGGGTTGCAAACTTGCACCCAAGCAGTAACCTGCCATTTGCAAAAGAATATGTGGCATTAATCGCATGACATTTGCAATCAAGTGCAAGTGTATTTTGAACATATTGTCTCCCAATCATCTGACAAATATGAGAACAAATGGAATAGATCAACTGCCCCAAGCAAGCTAATTAAAATAATTTGTCATTTAATGATGTAAAAATGTACATGGATGATACTAGAAATGACATGCAAAATGAAACTTAATCATCTATGACAACCCCATCATTTCTCCCTTAAATCAATGGTCAAACATTTAACTCTGTACAAACTTTATCTTCAGAGAAAATGTACATAAAAGTTTTCTCCTCGGATAATTGGCATTATACATAATTCATATATTCCCCTTGGGTACTTGAACAAAAATTTATTCAAGTTATACGAACAAGGCATATAGCAGCAATTCAACGCAGACCATAATTGTTTTCATTGGAATACTTATAGTTCATCTTTCATATCATGCCTTACATCCATCGGCAAGTCTATCATCCAACATCAATGTCAATAAGACTACAAAAGCTATTAGAAATTTCTTAGTACTTCTTTAATAAACAATTCTCACAGATTTTTTTTTTCAAATGTCTTTTAAATGCTTACTTTCAGCATCAAATACAAATTGTATACATATTTTTCTCCATTATGAAAATTGAATTATTTTGTTTTCAAGCTTCTCCTTCAAGGAGTTATCAATAAGATGCATTGAGCAGCCAAGGCACCCCGTCTTCTATTTCTTGATCTGTGATTTTTCTGCATCAAATATTTACCTTCTGTAATTATCCACTTTCTATTCATTCAAGCATACACTGCCATGCTGTCAAGAGGTTATAGTTCCCTTCAAACAAGAACCTGAAGTTGCTGAACTTGGGGTAGAGGTACGTTCCTAACGCTTTCTCAGTAAATGTGTTAGCAATCACAAACCAAACCTTCCAATATATTAAAGAGTATTATCATTATCTTGAACATTCCCTTCTGTGGCCATCCAAATTTTCTTCTTCCCTTTCCTCACTTGCAGAAAATAATAGAGTTGCATTGCAGATTGACTGGTAACATTAATTCCTTTATACAGTGCACTATCTTCCTGCCAAAAACAAGCGATGACCCCTTCTTACACTGAGGTTGTGATTGATACAATCGATCTCAATTAGCTATTGAAATCCATCGATGTTTGTATAGCAAATGTATAAAACTTCCCTCTGGACACAACAATAAATGCATAAGTATATAGACAAAGAACTGACATGTTAGTAGTTGTTGGTAGTGCTAGTTCTTGGTTTGCTATGGTTGTGATTAATTGGATCAAACGCAACTCTTTATGAGATGGTGTCCTGAGTCCCGAAACACAAAAGTTAGCGATTGATCGTACGCTTGATTTTCACGATGGATTGTACATTGTAGTCAATGGAATCAATCGTAGAAAAATGTTCTACGATCATTGCTAAGTTTTGTGTTACGGGCTCCTGGTCTGACAGACAAAGAAATAATACTATTATTATAATGCAGAATTCATGGTACATCATTACGATTCAAGTTCACACATGTAAGGATAATGGCATACCGAACGCAGTGCCATGACAATATTCCCTTGCCAATGATGTGTCTTACAGCCACTGAGTGGACACGCACATTAAATTAGAAAATTGTGAAAACATCTTTCTTCAGATGCAAGCATTGTGCATTATGAACTCCACACAAAAGCTCTTTTAAACAATTATATTCTCCGATTCATGTCGTTTTCACCTTCCAACCTAAAATGGGGAATCTTTACCCGCGTGATTCTGTCCAATAATAATACATTCTCCTAAACATTAACATGGCACACATTGCAACTGTATGGTGCTTCAAATCTCATCTTGGTACATAGCTACTCACAACAGATCAGTTGGAAGAAGACAATAATTCAAAAAGACCGATGATGAATAAAAAAGATAATATACATTACTTTTTTAAATCTGTAATGTTCAACAGAAATGTTCTCTTTTGATGGTAAAAAAATGTAATTACAAGCTCCATCTCGAGCTACATCACAAAAGAAATAAGGGCTATCATATTGCCATGGGGTAGATAGGAGTCAGCTGGGTCAAAATAAGGAACCTACAACTGTTCATTGCCTTTATACCCCACATGTAGTATAACGCAACCTCACAGAGCGTGATCTCCAAAAAAAACAACACCTGTGTTTAACTGCAGGTGAAAAATATTTATACGAAAGGGAATAAATTACACAGCACATTATTCTCTCTTCACTTCTTGTGTTGTTACCAACCGTGCATTTCTTGCACCCTCTTTACTTCGAAAGGGAGGGGAATTCCTCCTCGTTGTCGACGGCGATGGCCGACTCGTCGCGGTATCTTCCACCGCGTCCGCCACGGCCTCCACGTGACATGCGGTCTCCGCCACGTCCGCGACCACCACCACGGTCTCCGCCGCGTTCTCCACCCCGTCCACCCGCTCCGCGCCCACCTCTCCTTGCGCCGCGGCCTCGCCCACCTGGGGTTTGGTCAGAGAAGGTGATGTTGATCAGTCCGGAGGCATCCTGCTTGGTATGGTGATCCTTTTGGTAGATATATTCATGCTGGAGACAAAGAACAAGGGTGTCAAGTATAAGGATTTTGAGAGAAAAAATTCCTCCCTGCTATCAAGACTAGGTACATGTACTGTGCATCGAGCTCTGATGGGCACATGGATCATTATTTTCCAATACAAGATTCCTTGACAAGCACCAGAAATGCCTCTAATAACGATGGCTTTTAATGGCCAAGAATGTACTTCTGTCTCGTTACAGGGATACCTTTGTATTGCTCCAGACACTGTCAGGCCAAGGAAAACTAGAATACTAAAATGATGGGTGAAATATACAAAGTGGTACATGTCTGTTGGTACGGAAAATACATATTCTACTCTGAGTAACGGACAACACCCGTTACAAGGGGAACATCTAGCACTAGTCATTAATATTCAACTTGTTTCACCAGGGCACCCGAATTGGAAAAACGATGATTGCATTTGAAGTATTCCATTGTTTCAGATTGCTTTCTGAACTAATCAAAATATAAATGATCACAATCTTGAATACACACCACAAAATTGTAACTTATATAATATGGTGTATTTCATGCCAATGGAAAATCTAAGAAGAATTTATCTCTTTTCCTATTTTCCTAGCCCTGACTTGGAAGAAAAGAAAAAAAAGTCAGTTAATTGATCAAAGGCAGGGAACTGGTGGTATGGAGCATTTGTGCTACTTCAACAACAAAAAAAAGGTCCCTAACTCTCCATTTAAATTTATTAACGATGAACCAATTACTGAACAAAACTGTTTAATTGGTGGAATTCATGGTCACCATCACATCCCTATCAATATGAAAAGAGAAATTGTAGTATCCTTTTTTTTCTGCAACAATTAACAGCTCAGGGTTGGCGATTTCCAAAGAAATTGAGGTATTTCCTGTTTCAGGTGGGAAATATCCCGAAAAATTTGTAAAAGCTGGGAAGTAATTAAGATGTACAAGAAAATGGCAGAATATGCTTGGAAAAGGGCAATACCTGAAAATATTTAAGTATAGTGATAGAGAGGTAATTTACCACCAGTAACTCCCACTCTAGCCAACCCCACTCCAGCAACTTGTAGAGATCCTCATGCATGACATAAAATGAAAAATGGGGGTACCTTTTCGCTGTCATCCTTGGTCGTTTCCTTCTTGAGAACGTAGGTCTGTTTCCATTGCGAGTTATCTTCACCCTCGCCAGCTCGCCGTAAATTGAATTCGGTTTTGACACGTTCCTTGGAGACCATAGCCTTGTATTCATCCAGGGTCATCTCGTCCTTTTCCGGTTCCTTTTCCTCTCCATCCTCCGGCGCACCTTCGTTCTCTTCGCCTTCCTTGGGAGTAGTCCTAGAACGGGCAATAAAAACGAGTGTAACAACGGGACCAGGGAATGCTCCATGAAGCTCAATTCAAATTTATGCTTGACTATATCAACGACTTGATCGCATTCTGGCCCTAAATGAGATGTCCCATAATTTATTTGATTTTAACAATGTTATTTCCTACAAAATCTGATCAATTAACCCTATCTAGGCCGGGGTATTTTGGGAGTTCATATGGCCGGCACTGAAAATTGGCACACAGGTTGTCTGGGACATAACAATTGTATAGTAATTTATTTTATGCAAATTGCTATTGAGTGATTATGCTATTTTATGCATAATTAGTATGCAAAATCATACTTTTCACTTTAACTCCCTAAATAAAGCTTCAAATGTTCTAATTTTTTGGTTTAGAAACTCTTTGTGGTGTTCTAAGCAAGTGTACATGAAAAAAATTGCAATATCAGATAAATTTCTTATGTGTTATATTGTTTTTTTGCAATTTCTTATGTATTTCTGTTTTTTGGACCTTTTATTTTTCATTGTTTTTTCAATGAAATTTGTTGGGGACTCTTCTGAGATCATAAACAGCATAAAACAAATACATTTGGACAAGCAAAAATAAAAATAATCATCCATTTATGATTTTTGGTTAAAAACACAATTTGCATTGACTTTGTACACGAAATCACGTTTTTGAGCAATTTTTGGTCTGACATGCACTTACATAATGTTGCGTGATTCCGGAACCGCGTACCCAGGTGACGTAAAACTGGTCTCAAAAGTTGCGCAAGACTTAAAAGTAAAAAGTCAGCAAGCAGCGTGGTCAAAAAATTTCGCGCGGCGAAAATATTGAGCGAATTGCTGAGGGGGATGCCCCCCCCTGGATAGGGTTAAAAAAATGAAACAATGTTAGCTGCTTGTTGACGAGAATTTTATCTACAGCCACCAACAAGTATCAAGACAGTGATATTTGTTAACAGTCGTTTGTTTGTTAAAAATCCTATCTAATACTAAGTAAATCAAACTAGTAAAAGCAAACATTGACAAGACACAATAATGACCCCCCCCATTTGTTTTACTTTCTTTTCACTCCAGTAGTTTTAACTAGCTTATATTTTAGAGTAAACAAGTAAATTAATAAATAAAAAGGAAACCAATGCAGAATCTGCCCTTTTACATACAAAAAGTATTTTTTACAATATGGCCGTAAAATATGGCAAAAGTAATGACTACATTTGTCTGAAAAGTGGTAGGTCCCCCATTGGGACAGTTGTTCTTACGTTGGGGCATTTTCCGATTGTTCACCGTCAGCAGGTTGGTTCCATTCTTGTGTAGTGCCTTCCTCGCTTGCGTTCGAAGTATTCAGATCCCTACAAGAAAATTTACAAAAGGAATGAATGGTTATAATAGAAAATAATACCAATACACTATCTAAATCTTGTTCTGGAGTAGATCTCGTTACATTTACTACTCAACGGTAACAATAAAAAAGCCCCAACCCCCTCCGTTTGGAATTCAAAATTCATGCAAATGAAATATACCAAAATTGCAATTCAACAATATTTTAAAAGGGGTTAGCAGCAGTTAGGCCAGGGTTACACATCCCCCTCTCAAATCTCACTCTTCAAGACAAAGTTTATAAAGAGCACTTGGTTTGTAGTTAGTTACAGTAGTTCATTCATGACTTCAAATCTGCCCCCTCCCCCTTCCTGCAATGTAGTTTGTATTGTGAAATTTGCTACTTATCATGAGGGTCATTCAATCCTAGGCAGAAAAGGGAGTGTTGTGAAAGTCATAACAAGTGGAATGCCTCTGGCCGTCTCACCTGCATCACGCGATTCAACATAGCAGCAGTGCTGACTTTGAAAACTACTATAACTCGCACAAGATGTTCAGTGATACTTGGTTACTCTTATTTCCACTTTTTTTTTAACTAGACCAATACACTTACAGAGATAGGATGGTAATTCAACAAATACCCCCAATGTGGCCAAAAAATCATTGCCTCACATGACCTTTGACCATGATCATGTGACCTGAAACTGTAATTCAACAGATACCACCATTATGGCCAAAGTTCATTGACCTTTGACCTTGGTCATGTGACCTAAAATGCGCACAGGATGTTCAGTGATACTTGATTACTCTTATGTCCAAGTTTTATGAACTAGACCAACATACTTTCAAAGTTATGATGGTAATTCAACAAATACACCCAATTTGGCCAAAGTTCATTGACCCTAAATGACCTTTGACCTTGATAATGTGACCTGAAACTTGCACAGGATGTTCAGTGATACTTGATTACTATTATGTCCAAGTTTCATGAATCAGATCCAAAAACTTTTAAAGTTTTGATTGTAATTCAACAGATACCCCCCAAATCGGCCAAAGTTTATTGACCCTAAATGACCTTTGACCTTGGTCATGTGACGTGAAACTCATGCAGGATGTTTGGTGACACTTGATTAACCTTATGTCCGAAATTAATGAACTAGGTCCATATATTTTCTAAGTTATGATGACATTTCAAAAACTTAACCTCGGATTAAGATTTGATGGTGATTCCCCCAACATGGTCTAAGTTCATTGACCCTAAATGACCTTCGACCTTGGTCATGTGACATGAAACTCTACTGGATGTCAGTAATACTTGATTAACCTTATGGCCAAGTTTCATGAACTAGGTCCATATACTTTCTAAGTTATGTTATGATGTCATTTCAAAAACTTAACCTTAGGTTAAGATTTGATGTTGACGCCGCCGCCGTCGGAAAAGCGGCGCCTTGTCTCACTCTGCTAAGCAGGTGAGACAAAAAGGGAAGCAAGAAAGGCAGGACTTACTTGACATCGTCCTTGATATTTCCCCAGTTGTGGGAGCCACTTCCTTCCCTCTTGTCCTGGCCTTTGAACGAGCTGCTGGGAGACCAAGACACGAACCAATTGGATGCAGGCGTACATTAGGAGGGTATGTTACACCAGGGCGGGATGGGCCATTGGCAGGTTTAACAAACCACAGGGTGGAATAGGAAAAAGATATCATGCATGCACAGGGGATAACATGAAGCAAATAGAGGGGAGGGAGGGGAGGAAAGAGCAATAAAAATATAATAAACAAATAAGCAAATAAAACAAGGGCGAGGGACAGACTAGTAAAATGAAATTTTTTTTCACCTGTAATAATGACATGTACTAAGCAACAAGTTGGAACAATTAAATACATGTAGGATACAAGAAGATTGCAACAAAAAAAAGGCAGATATCACAGATTATACAAAAAACAATCAGAAAAAAATCTGCTATTACTAAGCTAATTCTAATGCAGCTGTCATATTTCCCTAACGGCAGCCATACGGCGAGACGTAAACAGCAGTTTTATTTATTTTTATTCAATTCACCTATATGTAGCTGATCCAAAAAATGTAAAAACTGCCATTTTTTTTTGTGTAGGGGAAATGTGACTGCGCCATTAGTAATTCAAAGGAATGGTAACATTTACAGAGTACATGTACATATAGATCGAAAGTGATAGCTGTTACATGAATAAAATGATTCTTTAATTACAATATAAATTGATCTTTGACCAACTGATACCAAGTAACAAACTTATGGCCATTACATGTACATGTAGGTTCGATTTCAAGTGAGTGCATGTACTGAATATTTAGGCGAACATGAGGGGGGGGGGGGTGGCAATATGCAATGTACTAGTGCAACGTTCTTTGTGAAATGTAGCTGACAGAAACAGAATGAAAATCATTGTTATAATCGATAATTTCACCACATATCCCATCCATAAACCTGATAAAATATACTTCCCTAAAAAGCTACCAGTTGGCTAATTTGAATAATTGAATTAGCGATAGGTTGGGCAATGATGCATGCCATTCCTGTAATTCCCTTTACAAGTTCCTATAAGGCAAACATACCTCTTGTCCGATCCGCTATGCCTATCAAACTCTCTCTTCCGATAATCAGATGATCCTCCTCGTCCACCGAATCCTCCACGTCCACCACGAGGGCCTCCTCTTCCCCTACCCCTGCCTCTGTACGGTCTGTCACCTTGGTAGTCTCCACGTGGGGGTCTATCCCCTTGGAAATCACGGGGTGGCCTATCCCCACCGCTACTCCTGTACTCTGAAGGTGCCTGGTTCTCCTGGTTTTCTAGGTGGCTGTCTTGCCCCTCTGACCTTCTGTTGTTGTTGTTTCTCCTGTAGTTGGGTCTGTCCTGGTTGCCTCCACGACCCCCTCTTCCACCTCTCCTTCCAGTGTCCGGGCGATCACTCCTTTCAGGCCTAGTGTCTTCATGGAAGAACAACAAAACCAAATCTTGTATGTATATGGACAGTGATTTTCCGTTTCAGAAAATCTTACATTCTGTTTCAGCATGTCTGAAAACAGAAATTCCATTTCCCCATAGACTTTGTGTACATGAAAAAGTGACAATTCCGTTGAAAATCAATACGCAATGAGTAGCGATGTCAAAATGCTCACGCTGGTCAAACTTTGTATCTGCCACCGTACTAACAATGTTTTAAAATCGATAAGATTCAAGTACAAAACTATTCAAAGAAACATAAAAACATCCTCACCTTTCACATTATTTTGTGGTTAAATGAGATTTTATCTCTGCATTGGGGACTTTTTGGACATGTTTTGAGCAGAAGACTTTCGCCTATCCACCAATTTGGGTTTGAGGAATATCTCGATGTGATATTATGATCGAATGCAGAGGGCAGCAACACACAGCCGCGTTTCTGTCTTTATGCGGACGCGAGTGTAAACTAATTTTGATACAATTGAGTGGAGGGACTCCAGTGCAGTCACGATGTGTAGATGGTCATGATTGTTGTAGCAAAGTGAGATCGTATTTTTTTTTTACCAGTTGATATTCATATTTCATTGAGGATTTGGGAGTAATTTCTGTTGCTATTCTGTTCATTTTTAGAAAAATGGACTGTGATTTTCCGTTTGAAAAGCCACTTTCAGTTTCATAAGGCAGATTCTGTGAATTTTGTCTGTTTTCTGCAATCGTGGAAATCACTGTCCCTACTTGTAAAGGAGGCATATTGGCTTGAACTGGACAACCCTGTCTTGATGAATAAATATAAACAAATAGCTGCCCCTCAAAAAATACCCAGTTATGCCTGTGCAAGCTAGTTGGAGAGGGGGGGGGGGGATTTTGTGGGATCTATGGGCGCCAATGCAGTTTTGCACCTACCTACTTCAAGACTTTCCACACCAGTAATTGTTCGCAAATGTTACAGCAAGTCCCTCAATCACGTTTCAACTAAGGTCAATGTACCCACTGCTTTTCAGAATATCGCCATTGGCTCTATTTCAGTTGGATCTTGATGTCATTGTTGAATTCTCATTCAGACATCTCTTTGCTTGGCTTTGCCATAGGGCCTAATTAGTTTTACTGTAAACTGAAATCAGTGACCAAAAGGATCTGCCTGCGGCAGCCCACCCATTTGTTTGCATAATTTTGGTGGCTAACTTCAGTCCATATCAAAACAGCAAATCGAACTCCAAGCAAAGCAATGTCTAGACTGATAAATCTGCTACATGTATTTCGTCTGAGTTTATCAACATTTTCTGATTTTTTTTTTAAAATAGTGAATTTTGATGACAAACAGATCGGGAAGAGCCAGGTTTTTCTTCAATCACCATCAGCTACAGCTGAGCATAAGGACGTGCCAGCCGATTGGCTATCACATTCGTACATGTGCACTCAGCTGTAGCAGTGCTGATCAAGCGAACGAAGAAGAACCTGGATGATCCTGATCTGTTTGTCATCAAATTCAAGATTTTTCGGAGAGGTGGTAAGCTGATCGTATTTGTTATCTTAATATTTCTTCCTTTTCCCCCGTCAAAAAGCAAAATTAACGAGTTATTGAGGAGGGTGCAAAAGCACACCCTTTCTCCAGTCGCTGCAGTAATAAGCGGCCGTTATTTGCTCCACCATTACGAACGAGCCCGATGGCCATCATCAGTCTATTGACGGAGGGGATGCCGCGGAGCAAGACAGTCTCAGCGGAGCATATCCTTGACAGAAATAGACCTATTTATCGGTCTAAGCAATGTCTGGCTGTGTGAGAATTTGCACGATGACATCGAGATCGATACAGCCATTCCTGATTGCGATGTTTGGAAAAGCGGAGGGTAGACTAGGTCTAGTCTTGATCTTTACTGACCATGAAGTGATTGAGACTTGCTATATTATTTTTGAACAATTACTGATGGGGATAATCTCTTGAATTCAGCCAGTGCGAAATTGCATTAGTGCTAGACCAAAAGCTTCAATCTCCATTATATTGGTTGTTCAGCTGAACTCTGTTGGCTTCACTCACCAATTACAGAGACCGAAGTTCTCATTCGATCTGTACAGGGACTCAATGGCCATATAGTATGTGCGTATGTAGAGTACTATTTTCCGATAAACCAGGGAAGTGAGAGTTGCGCAACAGATGAACTTCTGAAGTCACTGTTTTTTGTTTTTTTTTTTTGTGAAATTTTTTATATTAAAAAAAAAGTTTTTTATCCTGTTTTGGTGCATTTTAGGCCAAAACAGAATAATAATATTCATTTTGGTCCAGTTATTTTTACATATTTTTAATGAAATAAAGACAAAAATTGATGAGCCCCGTCAGGGGGATTTTGTATTGTTAACGCCTATGTAACGGTCTTAACCCCCCAATGGCGCTGCACGATCGCGAGCGGAGCTGTCCGTGTACGAGGAGAAATACATGTAAAAAAAAACTCCTTGAAACAAACGGCTGCCAACAGTAGTCCTGCCTGGGCCAGGCCCAGGCAATAGAGGCGCATGGCCAATATGGGAGACTGTCTCCCATGAGAGAAATTACCATAAGTAACAGACTATAAACAGCACCCCCAACTTTGGACCGGAAAAAAAAAAAAATGCTTACATTTACATGCATATTTGAGGTACGAAAAAAAAAAAAAAAACTAAGTTAAAGATTTCAAAGTATCCAAAGAGATTACTGGTATGCAGAAATCTGCTATTCTTGATCAATTCATCTACAAATGATTGCAAGAAAGGAAGGTCCCGACCATTGGCCATCTCACTCACCTCACAGTCACAGTGTACACACACACAGCACTGGCGTTCTTGTACATTGCAAACGATACGGTACCAGTGCATCTTATCAAATTATGATCCGTGTCTTTCCCGGCGTAGGAGGAAGAAACATTAACATTTCTTGCATCACAACTAGGGACAGTGATTTTCCGTTTCAAAAAATTGCCTTTTCCGTTTCAGAAAATCGTAAATTCCGTTTCAGCATATCAGAAAACGGAAATTCCGTTTCCCCATAGACTTTTTAGTATACACGGAAAATTGGCAATTCCGTTTACCATTCAGTAGCAGTATATCACTCGCAACGGTCAAAATTTGCATCTGCTACTGTACCAACAACACAGTAGAATTCGCTCTTATAGGATCTATGCGGGTACACAAAATATTTTTACAAACATATTTGACATAAATACATCCTTACCTTTCACAAAAAAAAAGCTGGCGAGAAACGGGTCTCTGGAGGGGAGGGGTTAAAATGAATAGCGCCAGCTTAAGTCGCACTATAATAACCACAATACAACACAAGCTCTCAGCTACTCAACTCTCGCTCAGCTGTGACAAAATATTACCAAGTACGCTTGGCGTCTCTTTGAAATTAGCCAGGGAATTTCGCTGCTTTGAATCGAAAATAAAGTCGAAATTAGTGTCATGAAGGTGGGTGCATTTGTTATGGACAATATATTAAGATCATAATAATCAATTCCCGTTACCCGCGGCTCATACCCCTAAAGACTAAACTACATTGCCCTGGGCGTTACGCCCGGCCACTCAATGTGTGGTGGACTGGCAGACTTGCATGTTCGGAAGTGGTTACGACGCGTCGGGCTGGCTCAGACCCGTCACGTAGGATAAACCGCACTCCCGACTTTTGCTTCTATCCCGCCGAGAAAAAGGTGCGGTTAGACTGTTACTTACAGTATCTCCAATATGAGAGACTTTCGTAAAGAATTTGGGTATCCAATTTCAGAGTCTCCACTCCAGTTTGGGAGACCAATTTCCTTTGTTTACATTTGCTTTCAAAGGATTACCTTGGCGACAAATAAAAATGTGATAAGCAGATTCCTCATGAAAAATTACCCCTTTTCAAATTCAATGACAATGTCTACTTTCAAAATTCACTGTCTAGGCCCCTACTTTTGTTTTGATGATAGGGATTTTTGTTGTCATCCACACACAAAACAAATGGGCTTCTGACCTCAATGAGACAAAATTTGGGGTGGAAATAATTACGCTTTTGTTGGTGTTGTTTCTTTTACTCTTTGCAAAGCAAGTCTCTAATAATTATCTCCCATATTGGCCGTGGGCCTCTACTAAAGAGTAAACGCAATGACTGAATCACGTGCGGCATGAATATGAAAAGCATGCCGGGTTAGGGTGGTGGTGCACGGAGCGTGGAGAAAATTTATTTCAGGCCCCACGAACATTTTGCAAGACGTTTGAATACCTAAATATTGAATGGGGGAGATGAGAAAATACTACCTTAGACACATCATATATCATACATTTCATTTCCAAGAAAAAAAGGGAGCTTTTATACCTTCTTTCCTCGATTTTTGCTCAGGTTCTGGGGCCTTTTTGGCTGGTTCTGCTTTCTTCGCAGGCTTTGGCTGTTTGGGTTTGCTGCTTTTCTCCTTCTTCTCCTTCATTCGTTGTTCCTTTTCAGCAAAAATATCCTGTGGATCGGACACAGTATCCATGTCCAAAAGGAAACGGTTACTTACTCCTATAGTGTAAGTAACATCCATTGTGATAAAATCCTTCGTTCTATGAAGGATTAGAAAGATATTTAACGCTATAAAATGCGTTCTCTCAATGAATCCCCCGTCATTAAAAATGGCGTTACGACTGTACACAAAGTGAATGGGAAGCACGCGCGGAAAAATAGCTATGCAATGTTTACATCGAACGAGAGCGAGGGATCGGCATGTATGCTAAGCTGATGGGGCAGGCATGCTGCGCTGGAAGGATCTGTACTTCAATCCTGCGCTAGATTACGTACGTCGCGTCGTGAACATGGCCTATGGTACGAGTTTGTAGCATGTAGTGGTATAGTTCTCGAGGAAAAAAATCGCGCGCTCTCGCTCTCTTGGACAAATATATTTAAAAGGGGTTCAAAAGCATTTATCTGATCCAGATCTCTTCTGAAAATAATAAGTTATAAACCTGAGGTGAATGAAAATCCTTAATTATGTGTAAAAAAATCATACATTAAATATACATTTCCAAAATATAAATAATTCGTTTCTAGCGACCATTAAATATACTTTATACCCCCCTATAATTTTAGATTCGCCCGGTTTTTATGAAAATCGAGAATCATATTCAAGCGAGACTGCAAGAAAAATGTCCTGCAAATTTATTAATTTATACTTTTTATTATCTTTGTCTAAGATAAGGTCATAAAATATATATTACACAATAATCAAGGTAAATAATCCAGACAAACACAAATGTTGCTTGTACTTTGTAGTACCGAAACAGCTGATAATACCAATTACCAAATATGGAAGTTCATGTTTTGTCACGATCTTACTTTATAAGGGATCGACTTAAAAAGCTGACAAAAATATGCTGTTTTACACCATGAGGTGAACGAAAAAATACATAATTGTTTTATTGTATGAAAAATGAGTGAATATTTCAATTCTTTCAATGTAAAATAAAAAGAAAAGGGAGAGCAAACAAGTTCTCTCTTTGCAAACAAAATTGATTTGATAGTTTGAGGCTATCCTTTAAAGAGCCCGCTTGAAAAAACTCCCAGAACACCTTGCACCGGAGCAATTTGTAGCGCCAAATTTGAGATCGGTTTGTTGTTAACGCGCGAGATTAAGAAGAGAACGAGACACCAGACAGCTGAAAATGACTAACGTTTTGAAGAATTCGCCGCATAAGATCATGCCTAACACTGAAATTCGATCACCAGTTCGACCACCAAAATTATCGTTGACGCCTTTAAGTCCTGTGAGTCCTGGAATCTGCTACTTTTATCCCTGGAAATGGTCGGAGAGTGCAGGTAACGTCGAGCTCAGCCCATCTGCCAGCAGCAGTTCTTGCGGGGGCTCGCCTCCCGTCGAACGAGGGTCAAGTAGGGGGAGACCGAGGGCAGAGACAGTGGCAGAGTTGCAGAAGGCAGGGAGCAGTGAAATCCGTCGAGATGTTATTCAGTGTATTATTTGCGATCGGATCTTTCCCCGAGAAAAGTCATTAACAGCACACCTTCGAACACATACAGGTAATTAATTGGAAAAAAGTGTCAAAGAATCATGATTTAATTGGAAAAAAGTGTCAAAGAATCATGATCATAATCATGATAATTCATAAAATGATATGGCTCGCTTTGGCCCGGGGCTTGAAAGTTGAAGTTTGGTTTGGCTAAAAAATTTTGGACATTAGAATTCAGATTCAGATGTCATCAGTTATCACTTTCTTAGTCAGTCATTTATTATTTACAGTTGAGTTAGAGAATAACATAGTGTAGGCCTAGGTTATGCTCAGAGTCAGAATTTTGATTTTTGAGTAAGATCATGTCATGTATTTTGTTTGTGAAAACTGCTGAGCTGACCTTACAAGTTACATTAATAAAAGTCAACCTTTTTTTCCCTTTGTTTATGTTGTTGAAGTTGACTGTTTTGTCCCTTTCTCATTTTTCTTGTACCTTTGTTGTTTTTCATTCTTTTTTTAAAATTTCGAACATGTTCTGATTTTCACATCTACCTATTTGAATCCATTTTATAGCTTTCTATGTTTTTTTTTTTTACAATCTTTCATTTGCCTCTGTCTCAATGCCCTGCTCGGGGAGGGGGATACAATGTATTTCTAGAACATTAATTACTGATTTTATATCTTAAAAATAACATACTTTTCATTTTATTATATGGGAAATCTCCAACAAAATGCTGATTTGAACAAATACATCTTAAAACTCAGACAAGCATAATAAAACTGAAATTTTATCAAAATCGGATGTACAAAATTTATGACATTTTCAATTTTATAGATGGGAAAACGATGGAATCGCTCACTCACATTTTTTGGTGTATTTTTTTCTATGAGAGAATATTCATTTAAATACTAGACATTTCTATTCTTATTTCTTATTATCGGAAACAAAGTTTGATTCATCCCTGAACATTGCTGTACCTACCATGATTTGGCAATCTCAATAAACCTTCAAAATAATGTGCAAAAAATAAAATACTGTATGATGCAAATAATAAAACAAAATAGAAAAATAATAGTCATATTTCCCCTACATGTATGTGTACACATTTTCTGTTTCCTTTTTTCCTCTTTTCTAATTTCTTAAATACCAAATATATTGCCTATTCCTTATTTTAGGCCTATACTTGTCCATAAAACATTATTTCCCTTTATTCTATTCCCATTTTATACCTATCTCCTTAATTCTCTTCCTTCCTCCTACTTTTGGTCACAGTATGGTATTTATAAGAAATGAAAGCCACAATTAGCAAGAGATGATGAGACTTAATGGACCTCTTATCACCATTATCTTTCCCCATCAGAAAGTCCGCTGATTGAGCGCTATGAGACTTTTCAGAATACCCAAAATGCATCCCTGCCAAATAAGGAAAGAGGCACTTAAGTGACTTTTCAAAATACCAAAATGCTAATTGAGCTTTCAGAATACCGCCCGTGAATGCTAGACAAAGCCTGGGAGACTACATGTATAACACACTCGAATCTTGGCTTAACAGAAAACAAGAACAGAAAAAAAACAACACACAAACAAAATCGGACATAGAGGTCTAGAGGCTATCATATTGAAATAAAAACTATAAATTAATAAATAAGAAAAGAAACCATGGCAGGGTGCTACATAACTTTTTAGAAGCACTTGCCCGACAGAGCAAGTAAATTTTTAAATAGTTGGAATATACTTGCCCAAAATTCTATTTCGCTTGCCCGAAAAAAATCCTTGAAAACAAAGTTTTACCTCTTCAAAACAAAACATTGCGGTTTTATTCATAAACCATCAACTTTTTTTTCTCTCTCTTTTAAAATTGACTGATGTACCTTGTTCTTGCATTTCTTTTTCCAAAGTGATTTTATCTTGCCCGCCATGACCAAATTTAGGGTCGACAGATCATATCGACCCTAATTTTGGTAATTCTACTGTGAGAATTTTGCTTGCCCAATTTGGGCAAGTAGTTTTGGTCTTTACTTCAAAACACTTGCCCAACTTTTACTTGCCCTGGGCAATCGGGCAAGTGCTTATGTAGCACCCTGCCATGGTAAGCTTTGACCAGAACAAATTTTTTTTTTTTTTCATTGGAACTTATTATTTATACACAATCTTTGTTTTTATCTTTTGTCAAACAGGAGAACGTCCATATAAGTGTGACTATCCAAACTGCAACCGAGCTTTTGTTCAGAGCGGTCAGTTGAAGACCCATCAGAGATTACATACAGGAGAGAAACCATTCGCTTGCTCAGTTCCAGGTTAGTCTTGCTTGGCCAAGTGGGTGTTCGTTAAAGCTGTTCGTAAGTCAAGAACAACTTTAAGAACGACTGGTGATCCTTTCTTGTGGTAAATAGTATAAACCAAAATGTTCATTGGCGATGGTTTAGTGCATAAGAAAGGTTTACCAGTCGTTCTTAAAGTTGCTCTTATTTTACGAACGGCTTTATAAAACACCCCCAGTATTGCCACAGAGAAAAGTTAGAATTAGCCAAGAGCACCTGAAAATATGTAGTTAAAAGAAAAACAAAAAATTCTCAATCCATGTTTGATCCATTCAGGTGTCTTGAATTCCTTGACAAGAAAAAAAAGGAGGTCCTCACCAGCAGGATTGATTCAAATTCCAAATTATACTGAATCTAACTCTTTCAGATTGGTTTTGGTTATATTCCAGTTTGTAACATCTTCAAAATGGGGATTTGTATTAGACTTGAGCAAGTAAATAAGATTTGTAAATTAATAATGATGGAAAAATAGAATATTATTCCATCAACTAATGTATTTTTTGTGCTTCTACTTATTTCTCCACAATTTAAAAGATATCTCTACCAGTATACTAGTTTCTAACATCGGCATATAAGAGGTTTTGATGTATACACATGTGTATTGTAATTCAAATGAATTTTTAAAAGGGATGAATTTACATTGCATAAGTACCAAAATTTGTTTATGAAAAACTAATTGGTGCAGTACATGTATGCCTAAAAGTGAAAGTTTCAGACAAAATGTAATTCACTTTAAAAAGCAAATAATTGAGGTTTAGCATACCCAATATTAAGGTTCCTGGACATAATTGCCAAGTGTCTTTAAATATTTTTATTTTCATTTTGCCAGGTTGTGAATCCAGATTCACGCATGCAAACAGACATTGTCCGGAGCATCCGTATGCCGGCCTTCGTCGAGAGACTACACAAGTACAGGTGGATGAAGTCATCAGGACCGATGAGAACAGTGAAGAAGTTGCCGAATGGTTACAGAAGTAAGTTTGAGAAAAGAACTTTAATGTCTCTTAAAAGCTGTTGCTCAGAGTCACTCCATTAAAACACTTTCATTGGCAACAGTAGCCATGTGGGTTATCTGTTTATCTGAAATGATTAGCAAAAAAAAAAGTTTTAATTTTTAAAGAAAATATTATGTAACAAACCTTGGTCAAATTGTATCTGTTGACTCCTTCCCACCACACAGCAATTCTGAAGTAATATGAACACTTGAAGTAAATATGAAGTCATTCTATTAAACAGGGGCATAGGCCTACACTTTATACTTCCCCTGGACAAATTAAGAAACAAGATTAGATATTTGTTGCCATTCAAATCTCTTTGATTTGTGCTATGACATTGGATCATTTTCTTCAGAAAGACTACCGGTAGTCTTTCCCTGAGGACACTTTAGATTTAAGGCCTGAATGGGAGAAATAAGTAGTTGCGCTCCATGAAAGTAGATCCTGAGATATCATTTCTGCAAGCAGAGTGGTTTTCCACTAATAGAAAATAAACAGGTACCCACACCTAACATCAACACTATTGGTCATTCATTTGTTTCAGAGAACCCACCAAAATATTATACCTTCAGAATTTAAACAGTCTTTAGCTATCAGAATTGTAATTTCACATCCTATTGCTCCACATTCTGGTGAATTTAAAATATATATATTTTTTTACTTTAGTACTATATGACCTGTTTTTTGCTTTCATTCTTTCCAAATTACCTTTATTATGGATCCCTATGAAATTCATGCGGGTCATTTTGTTATATATAGGGTGTGTATTTATAGCCATTCTGGGTGCTATTTTTTGTTCTGGTTTTGAAAGTGTAAGATATTAATTTTGTAGCGAGACTTCTGTAGCATCCACCTGTATAAAAGAACCACCACTTTATTCTGAATGAATACTAGATGAAATTGAGTTACCAATTAAACATGTATCATTGATACCGATAGCTCATAGAGACTGTTTCATTGTCTACAAAGGTAACCTTGATGTAAAATGGGAGTATTTCATGAAGCAATATAAGCTACTGAAAGTCCTCGAAACTGATTGGTTGAAAGCATATTAGTCTGAAAAATAAATGACAATAAACTTTCATGAAATGCTTCACAAAGTCTTTATGTATCTTGCATTCATGTATTTTATTGTAAAAAAACATTTTGAATCTTTTTGTTTTTTCTATAGGTATCAAAAGAGACAAGTAGAAGCCACTCTTTACAGTTCATCAAGCCCACTCATGAGAACACCCACATCCAGACGACCCAGGGATACAAACACTCGTAAGAGGCTCAGGACCGAGAGCATGGAATCTAGTGACGCGGGCGAGGAGACGACACCAAAGCGTGGACGGAGACCGATGGTGAGGCAGCTTATACGAGAACAACAACAAGAGCAAAAGGACAAATTATTAGGGGCTATGGCCCTTATTGAGCTCGCACAAAATACATTCGGAAACTTGCAGTCGATCTCTGAAAACTAGACTTGAGAATGAATTCTAGCTCAAAAAGGAACATTTGATGTGATATTTTTATATTCTGGCTGTGACATGTGGTTTTACAGCCTTTGAGGAGATGTCTGCATGGAAGTTTTCAAGTAGATGATGTTGAGACCAAACTCCTTCCCATCAAAACAAACAAATTTTCATTTTAAAGACTGAGCATGACCAAGATGAAGACTTCATTGTAACATGTTTTTACAAGTGGGCACAGTTAATTTCTTTTACTTTTTACTTTGTCATATTTATGAATCATATTACAGACGTTTGTTATTTCCATTGTAATCATGCATAAATATAAATTTTCAAATACATAGGAATTATGGCTCTGAGAAAGTGTAAAGGGAGAGTTTCTGTTTTTTCTTGCCTTCAAAATTCCCCTTTTTACCGACAATATTCCTGAGGTAATTTTTCCAAAAAAGAAAAAAAATCCCTTTTCTTTGGTACTCACTCTGAATGCCAGTGTGGGGGAAGGGGTTGGGAAGGGGATGTCATCTGGAGATTAGTTCTCCAGTGCATTGTTGGATGAGAATCATATCTGGGGGATTTACTATGATCAGAACCAAATCTTTCACTAACAGAGTATGTTTGCTGTGCATATTTTCATTAAAAAAAACCCCAAAACAAACATGGTTGGGATAGAACAGGATATTTTCTGCATTTTCTCTTTATTTATTAAAATTGTATTTTAATATAGTGGATAGATGATTGCATGTTAAGGGTACAGTATGTTAGTTTATCTCGTGGATATAACTAATGTGCTCATATAAAGCAAGGTTTTCAATATTTATCACTGCTTTTGATGTTTGAGAATATCTTGATGGTGCATGCGTAGATGGTGTACATACATGAATATGTATTCAGGCTTTTGTTTGATGAACTGATGAATTTGTAATTCTCTTCACTGATGTCAGAGATATAACAATATTTTATTGAAATCTGTTGAATGTTAGCATCTAAAACACTTAGTTTCTCTGTATCATTCAGATTAGGCATGGGTCATATAATTGAAGTACTCTTACAGCCTAAAAAGCTGTATTATTCTTATATTTCAATGCTTCTCAAAAGTTAAAAATATACTCATTTTTAATTTCAAACTTCAATGCCTTTTTTTATGGATCGTGATTTTTGCATTAGTTGGGTAGTACATTGACGAGCTGCATATTAATTATTTTTTAATTTAAAAGAACTAGGTCAATTAATTTAGGGGAGTGAGGTCGTGTAGGGGCACGTAGGTCAAAATGGATGCTGTACAGCCAAATGTACTTGTGGAATATGGAAGAAGGATGTATGTTCTAATTTTCAAGGTCTTATATTGTTTTTTAAAGCATCAAATAGTATATTTTATTGTAATTGTGTACTTGGTGTTTGTAGGTCGTGATGTTTGTTTTGTCTACATGTTTTTTTACTGAGTGTAACTCTGTAAATATTTATTTAATGTATGTCTTTACATTGCCAGGTCAAAAGCAAGGGATTCCTGAAGGACCATTTTATTTCTATTCTTAAAAAAAACTTTCATCGCTTATTTGTAACAAATTTTTTCAGAAATCAGTCATTTGTAGTTCAAACAAGCTCACTCCAGTTTTCATAGAACATCATTTTTAAACCTGTAATTTGAACATAGACATTCATGTCAATTCTGAAATGTAAGTGGAACATTAGAAACATCTAAATAATAATAATTGGCATTTATATAGCGCTTTATCAATCTACGACTGTTCAAAGCACTTAGCAATTATTACCTAGTCACTGGATTCATTGTTAGGCTGCTATGTGATAGCTTGTTTATTTTTGTCAGTTAATGTTTTTAAATAAGAATCAGGGTTGGGAAAGAGTTTAAAGAATTCAGTTTTGAAAATGGATCAAATGCAAAATAAAATAATATATATTTTCTTTTACAGAAACAACCTATCTGAGTGTTTCTATATTCAAATTTTACAAATCATTTGGGTGCATTTAAAGATGGATGATTTAAGTTGGGCATTTAATTTTTCCCTAGCTCCAACACCCTCAAAAGATCTAAATTACATTTATGTTAGCTAAAATCCCAGTGAGAATGATTCATCACAGGACAACTTAATATCAAAGTGTTGCTGTGTCGATGTAAACATATGCACCACTCCAAACATCAAAACAAATACCTATGCCATTTACCACTTTTATTTTTTTTTTGGGGGGGAGAGAGTTGAGGAATGTGTCTTGATGTTTTTTTATAACAAAATGACTGCGTGTATATACTGCATTTACTTTTATATGCCAGGCCAGGGACCCATTTCAAAGAGACTTGCAGGTATGGTAACTTATATGGTAACTACCATGGTAATGTGGCTCAGTAGTCAATCACAATCAAGGTTTCCATGGTAGATATAATAATGACAAAGTTACAATAGTTGCAAGAATTTATGAAATGGGCCCTTGGTATATTCTGCCTGTCTTGTATCCATTATGCGTGGGACTGTGTAAATAGTAACATAAATGTACATACATTGAATGTATGATATAGAGAATAAAATATGGATTTATATAAAACTGATTTGATCTGTAAAGTTTTCATTGTTGTGATGTAATAATGTAATAGTGCAGTTGATGTTTTTAAAGAAAACTATGTGCTTTGGTCCAATCTCTCTGGACCAAAGAAATCTACCACTTAACTTAAAGGGGAATTCAGTCTTGGTACTAAAAGTGTGAAAACAGAAATAAAAGTAAGAGTAACAAAAGTTTGAAAAAAAAAAAATGGAGTACTGTGACTGCAAATCTCAAATTTGCAGATGTGGTAAGTGGATTGTGACAAGTAGTAAGATCTGGATCTAGGTTAATTGCTGATAATATTCAATAAAGTGGAAATTAGATTAACTGGCGAGTTGAGAATTTCTCAATGAGAATTAGACTTAGGGGGTGTACCGTGTTGCTTGTTTTAAGAAGCAGATTTTATCAATCAAATGTAAGTCCACAATTAAAAAACTTACGACTGATTTAGATATAAAAACTCGACTTGCAATTAATCACATGTTTCTTGCAACGACCCATATGTCTGCTTTGGACCAAAACTAGACCAAATTGATTGGGGTGTTTTTTTAGAGCTAGGGAGCAATTCATGAATAATTTTTTTTCCAGTGATTTTTCACTAATTTTGACCAATTGGTTCTCAGCCAATCAGATGCAAGAATTTCCAGTAGCTTATATAACATCAGTGAATATCAATAACAAATCTTCATGTATTGCTCCCCTGGTCATTTGAAATAAACCTGGGCCCCATCTTACAAAGAGTTACGATTGATCCAATCAAATGTAACTCTATGGAAATACATCAGTGTAATTTTTTCTACAGGATATTTGCAAAATGTCCTTTGTAAACAAAGGAGAACACCCCAAATTGTCAAGAAATCAATGAATTTATGGATATGCACTCATATCTAGAATTTAAAAAAAAAAAAACATGCATTATGTATGTTGACCTTGCTGGCTTGCCATAGTTGCGATTGATCGGATCAATCCCAAATCTTGGTAAGATGGTCCCAAGATGAATTTTTGGGGGGCTCAATGTCCTCTCCCCCTTTTTTTTGCTGCTACACAGTACTACAGAAAGAAAGCAAACACCGAAACTCAATGATTTCTGCACATCTCAATTCTGTATTTCAGTTTCCAATGGAAAACAAAAATAAATTACGTAAGAAAAATGGTGTCACTTCCCATACGCAGAAACAGCAAACTGGTAAACACTGAGAGAACGCCTCACTCTTTGGTACATAGTAGTATGGTATAAACAACAAGGTACTTTAGTTAATCCTCACTACAATAGTAACAGTTTATTTTATCACAGGATAATTACCTTGTATTCTTATGTTAGTTCATCCCATTCTCCATTCACCTTTCCCGATATTGACTGCATATAATTGCAATTGCACAGGTTTACTTCATTTAATTTTGAGTAATTACACTATAGGAATATCAAATTTTCATTCTGAAATTTGAGATACAATCACATAAAGGAAGTTTTGGATATCAAGATAATCTTGATAAAGATGAACTGTATAGTAGCTGACCCCTGTGTAGGTCTTTCTATCCTAACCAAAAGTTGATCTTGATAAACAGAGAAAATTTAAATAAAAAACATCTGATTTTGATGAAATTTCCAGCACTATGCCAGATTTCTCTCTATCAATTCAAATAAACTTTTTGACGGGGTGCACTTCTCTTTCAATCCCAAGGGGAAAATACAAGCAAGAAAAAGATTTGACATATAACTTGTCTTTTATTTCAAGAGTGTTTAAGACCATTGAATACACTACTGTCAAATTATCAAATTCAAATCTGTTTAGTCTGATTATAGATGTATGTACCCAAAACAAAATCAAATTAACAGTCATCACCAGAATTTGCTGTTTAAATTCATTTTCATATCACAAGGAAACACTGTGGATCACATTTTAAAAATCACTTATTTTAGAATCTGTGTCCTGTGATATAGACACAGATCTCACTACCTTCCTAAAACTAGTTTACTGGAAACTTGTTTAATGTGTTGTGAGAACAGTCGAAGCGATCTTCCAAACTGGTTTAGAAAACCACCTCGCGATGAAGTTTTTTCAAGATCGCTTTGCCTTGTTAAACTAGTTTTAGCATAAGTGAGGACACAACTGTTCTTCACACATTTTGAGCTCGCTACACCACACGACAGGTGTAGAATGCCTACAATGCGGTTTCGAATTTCGCACGAAATGTGTTACCCAACTGAAAGCATTTCCATAGCAACAAGATCGCTTTACATGAAGTGATTTTGAAAACCACTTTCGTGCGATCAAGTGGGAATGCTAGCAAAATGATCTTCCAAACCGGTTTCCTGAATCGTTTTCCAGTAAACTAGTTTTAGAAAGCGTAATGAGATTGGCCTAATAGATACAACATAGACATAATTAATCTTATGATCAATTGTAAATTTCTTTATATCATGGTTTACAATTGACTTGTTTCACAATGGTTTACATGGTTTACAATTGGCATGTTTCACAAAGCTGTTTGTTATGTTAAGACGACTATCAGCAACTGGATCACAATGTATGCCCAAACCTCTAAAATTTAATAATGTACATTTGAAATTTCATTAATTTCACCTAAATCATAATAAATATATAATATCTTGGTACTGAAAATGTGTGTTTAAATTATGGCTGTTTGATCCATATCTGCTCATTTATCTAGCATAATGCACTAACATAATTTGGATACCTAATTAGTTTGTCACAGTACAACTGTTACTAAAGTCATTCTTAACTTTATGAACAGCTCTATGAGACATGCCCAAATCTATATTATTTTAATGGGTGCAAATATCTTACCTAATTTCAATTGCAATAATTTTATTTTATTTTGTAAATCTAGCATATAGGTAATCGGGGATGCTTCATGAGAGTTGTCGGCACTGAACGAATTGTTGGCTCTATTTCAGTGAAATCCTTGGTTTTGATTGACAAAGAAGACTGGTTTGTGAATGTTACCATGGTAACTATAAGATGATGACAACTTGTCAATGAGAGGGTGTTTCACAAATGCTAAAATTAACTGAAATAGCCAGGATTTCATTCATCTTGTCATGATAGCAAAATCACAATATCTCTAAAAGGCTACTGAAATTGTTGCATATGATATGATGATAGCAAAATTTCCATACAAATTTTGCATTTGTATGGAAAACGAGTTCAATGAAATAAGCCTTTATTTGAGCTTGTGATTTTTCTAATTTTTTTAAATTATCCTCCCAATTAAAGAGTGAATCTTAGTCATTTTTTAAAGGTTTGGATAGTTGATTGCTCCAAGAAACAACTCAAGTGATATGTCAGGCAATGTTCATGAAACATCCCTGGTAAATACATATCCAGCTATCTCTCAAACAGCACCGTGAGTGGAAGCTAAGTTTCAGGTTGATTAACAAATAGCCGGAATGCATCTCATTGTCTTTCTACGGAGGAAGTATACATTTTCATGTTTAGGATATGAATGCATTTCAGAGTTTGTCTTCGGTTACAATGTGCAGAAACATGACAAGTTTATCAAAGGACAAGTCCACCCCAACATAAACTTTATGTGAATAAAAAGAGAACAATCCAACAAGCGTAACACTGAAAATTTCATCAAAATCGGATGTAAAATAAGAAAGCTATGATATTTAAAAGTTTCGTTTAATTTCACAAAATAGTTCTATTCACATCCAGATCGGTATGCAAATGAGCAGACTGATGATGTCATCCACTCACTACTTATCTTGCATTTTATCTATGAAATATGAAATAATCTAAGTTTTATTTCATTGTCAAGTGAAACAAAGATTAATTCCTCCCTTAACATGTGGAATTAGTATTGTTCAATACTATATTTGGTTCAATTAAGTTGGTCCTTATTGTTAAATCTGTAAAAAAACAAAGGGAATAGTGAGTGAGGGACATCATCGACTGTCTCATTTGCATGTCACTGAGCTGTGCATAAATCACTGTTTAGTGAAAAATAAGCGAAATGTCATAACTTTCTTATTTTACATCCAATTTTGATGAAATATTCAGCGTTATGCCAGTTTGATTTTTCTCTATTTATCGAAATCAACATTTTTCTAGGGTGGACTTGACCTTTAACTATGAATAAAAATGTCGAAAAATGGAAATGATTCTTGAAATTCACTACCCCAACCCCCCCAAAAAAAAAATTGCGATAAATTCAATTATCATCACTATGCATGTTTTATATCTACACTGAAGAAGTGCATGAAAAAAAAACCTCAATCTATAAATTGAGGAAGGTGAAACTGCAAAATTCTTATGGAAGCTTTAAAAAATCGCTTATAAATGTTCACATATCATTTCACCTTAAACTCAAACATCGTATATTGTTCATATATTACATTTGGGGCACATGCTTCAGGTGTTTCCTATACACTTTTCTTACAATGTTTCTTTCAAATTAATCTAATGCACACACTTCAATGATTAGTCAACAATAGTCTGTACACATGAATTTGTTTTGTTTCCGCCTCGTTCTCCCTTTGCCTTGAAATCTACAATATCTGCAAATGTGAAATTTACACCAATGTACATTGTCTTCTCTAAGAAGCAGAGCTGTTTATATACACTTAATTTTCATATAATTTGCAATTTGATATAATATATGTATTTATACATGTTTATGAGGAATATACATGTAGATGTAATACACAAGTTATGAAATGCAAGTCACACAACAATAGTGCAATAGAACAAGTAGCAAAACGCACACACACACACACACACACATATGCATACCTCAGAGAATTGCCTTCTTAGTCTACGTAGGGCAAGATAATTGATGATTATCTTAATGAAAAGCAAAAGGTCACAGCACAAACAAAACACTGAAATTACAAGAAAAACATAATTACAAAATAAATTAACATGAAATCAGATTGTCAGGATCTGAAATATTGTTTGACATCCCATTTAGTTCTAGCTTTGGCACATTAAAGCTGAAGAATGCACACTTATTCTAATATCATGTATGCCAGTAGATAAGGGTGCCATCATACAAAGAGTTACCATTGATCCAATCAACCTGAACTATATGGAAATCCAATAACGTGATACATGTAATTTTTTTTCCCAGGAAATTTGCACATAGGTGGCAGAAGGGGGGGGGAACAGTTCCCCCCTAAATTTGAGGTGGGAGGGGGACGGTCCCCCCCCCCTCTAAATTTTCATTTTATTTTTTGCTTGTCAAAAATTTTCCGTGTCCATCCAAAAAGGTGGCCCCCCTAAATTGTTTGGCTTCCGCCGCCAATGAATTTGCACAATGTTCTTTGTAAGCAAAGAAAACCACCCTGAATTTTCAAGAAACAATAAATGTATGACTGTACATCATATCTAGAAAATACTTTGAGCATGCATTTTAGATGTTGATGGCCATCAATAGTTGTGGTTAATCGGATCAATCGTATCTCTTTGTAAGACAGGGCCCTGAGCCCTGTAACATATAGCTTAGCAATTGATTTTGGGGATGACTTTTACGATTGATCAATCGCAATTATCAATGCAATTAATCATAGAAAACAGCTCTATAATCAAGCTACAGTTGAGGCCAGAAGTTTACATACATCCAGGAAATTCAAAGAAAAGTTGACACTTGCCAAACATCATAAAATCTACTGTATCTTATAAAATATTTGTGCATATTTGTGCTTTCATGACGAATTTGATATCAAACAAATGCGTATATCATGCCCCTTCATCACATTGCTTTGTCATCAGGAGCTGAAAAATATTTAGGTGTCATGTTTACCCCCCTAATCTTCATATTTCAGACAAGTTAGAAATTAAAACTTGACAAAAACATTTCATATTTTTGCTAGTTACTTCTCCACACAAAAATGTCAGATTACACTGTTTTTGTTCAGTGGTGACATACATGTATCATGATAGAAAATGTAATATAAATCATAGATTTGATATTTATATATTTCTATGAAACGATGTTTGAAAATATACTAAAAAACAATAGAATACATTTAGCATGAATGTTATTTATTTTTCTTCAAAGTAAATTCCACCTGAAATACATGTATACTTTAATCCCAATAATGTGAAAGAGCTTAATAGGCTCTTCAATTTTATACCAAATTTGTCATTGTAGTATTTATATTTCTGAAGATATAGTAAATTTTACAATGTTTGGCAAGTGAACAAATTTCACTGAATTCCATGGGTGTATGTAAACTCTTGGCCTCAACTGTATATGTTACAGGGCTCTGCTCAGCTTATACCATTTTATAGAAAGCAAGAACAGGCCTGTGAGTCTATGTAAACCTATTGGATTAAAATGAATTGTCAAAATTATATCATTCTGAACAAATTTCAAATGTATTTTAGAAAGGTATCGTCTGCATCGATAAGCATTAGGAAAGAAATTCAAATAAACTCTAATTGAATAGATATGTGGAATTATATTTATAACAGGAAAGGGGGCGGGGATGCTTTTAATATCAGTGCAGCTGTGAAAATGACACTTTGTATATATGTTTACACTCACTCTGAGGCCTCCTTTAGACTTGTAGGACCCTTTACAAAGGTGGCTGATAAAAGTGATATTCAAGGTGAACTGTAAATTATCAAGTTGGTGAATTGATAAATTCATTAAAAGGATTCAGCCTTACATGTACATCAACAAAACAAAATTGTTCACAGTCACTATGTAAAAAGAGCACACTTTCACTTGAATATTTCTCCAGAGTTGTATCAACAATGAAAGAATGAACTTTGTTTTACAGAATGAAATAAACCAAAGCAGTACTTTGTTGGACATATTATCATTCAGCAGTACTATGCCAAGTAAAGTAGGTATACATGTATCAATAACCACCACGACTACGCCATTGTAGTTTAACCAGTACCATATTCCACAAGACTTGTTCTTTGCACATGAATGATTTCAAAACAACAAGTAAACTGACCATGGAATTTTATTTCATGACAAATGTTTTGCCTCATTTGATAGCACAATAATAGCACCTGTTTCTACGGTATGGGAATGGTCTCAGCTTTCCAAAGAGAATCCCCAAACATATATCAATAAATATGAAGTACTTTGAATTGTTTTCAATGCCTTTATAGGTACTACTCAAACGTTTGAGATCGCATACTTTGCTCACAGTTGCATCATAATATCGCACCAACAGTTGAAAAAGAAAGAAAAGAAAAAGATTTCTGGTTGATGATATCCGTTTATGAAACTTTGGTATGTATCATCGCATTTCACTTCAGACGGTATTGGTTATCAACTTTTGAACAACACAGACAGATTGCACTGCATATTCTGAATGCCCATTAACTCATGAAATTTCTTTGGTGCCATTATTAAGTACCTCCAAGTCCCTGGTTAAGATTGTAAATAATATACCATGTTACAACAGTAGTTAGTAATAAATATGCCACCTTTTACCAATGCAGCCACAATATATAAATGCAAAACAATAAATAGAGTGCACTATATATGCACCTTAATCTATATTAAATGCCGATTTTATCTTGGTCAAGCAGGTCACATTTCATCTGGTCCTGATAAAATTGCACACAAAATATTTATGTTTGGTCGCAGCAACAAATATTTCTTGAGAATTTTGCACTTCAATCATACTCAAGAATAAATAGATCAAAACTGACCCCAAATAAGTTGATAACTGGTACCTTCTTAACAGTATGTCTGAGTACTACAAATGAGTACAATTCAAAGTACTATATTGCTTACAAAGTAAAATTCTGAGTAAAACAATAAATATGACAAACCTAGATACAAACCTTTGAGCAAATAATGAACATTAGTGCTGGCAATGAATAACTTAACATCAAATAAGCCTCTACAGAATTATTTTGCAATAGAAGACCCTCTCCAGGACAGCGTGTACGCTTTTTTTGAGAGTTCTTCTTCAAGGTTCAAAGAAAACATGAACAGTTTGGCAACTTATAAGGAGAAGTATTACACTGGATGTTGAAGCAACAAAATAAGTTGATAGCATAAAGTATAACAGGGAAACATGAAAGATTAAAACAGCATGCTAAAGAATAAAGAAATAATTTCACTCCCACCTCAATACATAAATGAGCTAAACCTATTTGTCTGTTGATTAATGCTGATTCTGATAGTAGACCATTGCACAAAATGAACCCTATTGCATCATGAATACGGCAGCTAACCACAGGTTGTAATTGATTTTTAAAGTTTGATTTTGATACCGGCAATCAGAATCTCATAAATTCAGAAGTTTGTCCACTTTTATACTTGACTAAGATAAGTAATATATAATATCGACAAAAAATCTGAATAAATATGAATGTTAATTGTTAAAGGTTTGGGGTTTGCAAGTCAAAGAACTTTTAAAAAATTGGACAAGCAATGGCAAATCACAATGTATTAATATAATGAAATTGCTCTGTAATTCGTGACAACTGCCCCAAAATAAGAAATATAATCCTTCTCATTGTGGCATATTCATACATGGTTGTTCAATTGAGGTGGGAACAAGTGGGCACATTTCCATACAGAGATTGTAAAGATCTTTGCTGAATAGATATGGACAACTAGTCATGACTCTGACAAAATCATCATTTAGTAGCTAAAGTCAGTCCTGAAGACTAATAGATTAAAAGAAGCCGTTTTCGACATCTATCCCCTGTGAAGGAATGCTAGTATTTTGCACGATACAAATGCTGGTCTTATTTACTCCATGCTTTGATTTTCATGTCACCATAGTGCAGGTGGGGGGGTGTTTCGCAAAGATTTAAGTATGACTTAAGTTGCACTTAAATGCCGATGCGTACATGATATGCAACGCGCGATCTTATTGATAGATACGCATTAGTGCGCGATCTTATTGATAGATATGCATTAGTGCGCGTCCTCTTGACACGATCTGACCAATGCGGGCAAGCCTTTTATACCGTACGCAACTCGGTATTCAAGTATGACTCTAAGTCATACTTAAATCTTTGTGAAACACCCCCCTGGTTGAATAGTCATTTAAAAGGTACAAGTAGAAACTTGATGTGACATCCCTGCTGGGTAATGAAATGCAATACAATTACAGTTGAACTTGCTTTAGTGACCATCTGTCTATAAATAGTTTGCTTTTGCTTGAAATGTGTTCGCTAAGACATGCATTATTGGAACTAGCTCATAAAGACCACTTTTGTCTACATCGGACAGTCTCTATAGACATGCTTCAGTGCACTTTAGTTTCTTTGCTGAGTACATCAATACCCTTTTAATCAAATATACTGTATACAGAGATTTGAATGTAAGTTGCATAAAACAGGAAGAGTCAGAACACATCAAGTAACAAATACATGATATAGTCACAAAAAAATAAATAATGTCATATTTTATATCACAAGTCAAATGACATTGATTATAATGAATATGAATAAGAGTGCAGTTCATTTGAAGGACAAATAAATATAAAGGTGTTTCTAGAGTACTAGTTATTTAATGCCAATAATAGTACATTACTTGCAACTATAATTCTTGTTTGTCCCTCAATGGGTGGTCAACGAGGAGTCAGAGATGACATGGTGATTTCAAGTTCAGAGTTGACCTTTTGGTGTTGGTGTTAGGGCAATTTTTACACGATTATAACACCAAACATAAAATGAAGGTCGCGAAAAGTCACTCACTAGTTGTTGAGATGTCAATAATGTGATCTGAATAAGTTTTACAAATTCTGAGTAAATTTTGGAGCACGGGGAAGCAATCAAAATTTGAACACCAACAGCAAGGCCAACATCGGACTTGAAATCACCTTTTGTGATTTTCATTTCCTTGTTGACCACCCATTGTGAGACAAATAGGAATAGGAGCAAGTATCGTTATCCACAATTGATAATATCTTTAGCCTCGTTGATAGTACATTAATTCATTTACATGCCAATGCTTCACCCGTATTTTCAAGCATACAGCAAAGAAGAGCAAAAATATGTTTGAACTCTATAATCTTTAATAACATATGTACATATTCATGGGAATTCTACAAAAAATTCCTGCATAGAACAAGGTACATTTCATGTCAGTGATCATTGAAATGAACAACAAAATATTTACAACTTTCTTGTATACCACCAGGCGTTACATGGGAATTATTATGAACATTTGCAACAGATATCAACTTTATCAACACGATTACACTTCATTATGCATTATCCTCTTGTTCATAAGAATGGGGAAAGCCTTTTCAATATGTGGCCTATTACTCAATCAAGAATATGCTATAGAGTAAAAAATATTCCAATTATTCTAAAATCATATAGATGCAAATAGAACATTAATCAAATTCATTCATCTTTCATTCAATTCATCTAACAGATGGCCAAGTGCAAACAATACAATGATTGTGTCCATATGCCGGAGATTGACACTTTATGCACAAAGGCATATTATATGGGCATAAGCCGGAGGAGAGATGACGGGCATGTATTAAGAAAGGGCTCACGGTTGTTGGTTCGAGGAGGGGATGTCTAAAGATGACAATGGAAGAGGCAAGTGGAGGGGGGGGGGGAAGAACGAGGGTTTGGTCGAGGTTGGAGGATGCACTGAATCATACAAAGTGAAGGGGGGAGAAGGGGTTAATGGCGACTGCCACGAGTGTGGGGGGTGATTCCAGTGATCCCTCTTCAACTGGGACAAAACTGGATTTACTACTTTGGACTGCTACTACTTTGTTTCAATGCAAAATGTGGGGGGAAGGTTCTGCCAAGAATCATTCGATAAATTTTTAATAAGAATAAAGTCATTGGATTGTATACTCATCACAAGAAATCCAAACCAAGGATCTAATATGCTTCAACAAGGTATTCATCAACACTGCTGCTCTCAACCCAGGTGAGGTGAATGCACAACCAACTGGATTAATCTTTTAAATGCACCAAATGCTGGCAACAGCAGATGGGAGGGGAGGTGGGGGTTAAGACTGGGTAATACATAGTGCACCCTCTACAAATTGGTAACTAGATAGACATTATATAAATGCTATAGATTATAATCAATTAATCAACTCTATTCAGCTGCAAAACCAATGTGATCTTGGAGATCTCGATATAGCGTTCTGGCTCGAAACAGCCTGAAGCTGCTCTTCAAGGCTGACCTACCCAGAAGAAAGATTGTGCTTCATGTACAGTAAACTGCATACAAACAGACAGGCAGACAAACAGGTGGTTGTACAGACGCGTACACAGGAAGGGTTGTCTAAGAAACTACGATCATAAGGTGTTGCACGTTGACTTCTTGCCCACCCATCTCTCTAGGAGACTGAGGTGATGATCATGAATAATGCATGACTGAGTGATCATGAATAACGCACGAATAATCATGAATAATGCATGAGTAATCATGAATAATGCTTAAGAAATAACGAGCAATGGTCACACATGGAGCTTGGATGTTGTTGTCGTTGTCACCATGGGCGATAGAAACGAGCGGCCGTTCTGATGCCTGACCATCCTAGTGGCTTCGATCCAGAGCATCCAGGAATTTGAGGTCGATAAGGAATGGTACTAACTTGTGCCTGGAGAGTGACAGATAAAAACAATACCATTTAACTTATACCACCTTCATAATTATAATAATCATAATAAAAACAACAACAAAAAATAGTAATGATAATATTCTGTTCTATGTATATGCGGCACATATATGTAGATGAGATTTGAACTGTAGCTGATTAGAATCAAAATGATAGTGTATCTAATTGAACACACCCAATAAAGGCTCACCAGTTTTGTGTATAGTTGCGTATAACTTAAAAACAATTTTATGAATAGCCACATCCCATTTTCCAGAACATTATTCATTATATGATTGAAAAGTGGGTCCTGATACTATTGGTTGTGTGTGTGCACATAATCCATCATTAATTTGGCGTAAACAATGCGTAGATTTAACAATGACCAGTGATGACCATCCTACTTACCTAATAGGTAGAAAGGTGAGAATAAGGAGAGGGAAGACCATTTTGAGGTAGGGCCACGGAGAGAAGCCAAACCCACATAGGATACCAAGCTGTAAGAGTTGAACAGCCGTGAAGAGATGCATCTTACGCTGGGGTACTCTTCTCACATAGTGGTTGGGAGGGTACGCAGCCTGTAGCAAGATATGACAAGACAAGTCATGAATAATGCATGAATGATCATAAATAATGCATGAGTAATAAGCTGAGCAGAGCCCTGTCACATATACAGTTGAGGCCAAAAGTTTACATACACCCATGTAATTCAGTGAAATCTGTTTGCTTGCCAAACATCATAAAATTTACTTTATCTTCAGAAAAATAAATACTACCATGACTAATTTGGTATCAAATGAAAGAGCATATTAAGCTCTTTCACATAATTGGGATTAAAGTATACATGTATTTCAGGTGGAATTTTCTTTGAAGAAAAATATTCTTCTGGGGATTATTTACAGAGAGTTACAATTGATTCGATCAACCTCAGCTGTATGGAAATCCATCATTGTCATAATTATTGCTACAGAAACTTTGTAAAATAATAATAATAATAATAATTGTAAATTTATATTGCGCAATTTCTATTTGGATATTTGGTTGACCAAAATATACTTGGTCAACAAAGAGGAGCACACTGAATGTGATGTATGTATGAATACATATCATATCTAGAAAAAATTTTGAACAAACAAGCATTTTAGATGTTGGTGTTCCTGGCTTTCCATAGTTATGGTTGTTAGGATCAATCAAAATTTTTAGTTAAGAATGGGCTAAGGGGAGCATTTTATGTATCAAATGGTAAGTGGCTTTCATCATGACTAGAATTGTTAGTTACTGTAATCCTTGCATCTGATAGTACACATACATTAAAATTGGTATTGCAGATAGTGTAGATTGAGTGGTGATTAAGCCTGGGGATACTTTTCAAATATTTGTGCTACTGTGGATTTCAATAATATTATATGATAACAGTCTTGTAAGTTTCACTTTAAAGTCACATTAACTGTAATGTGAAACACCTCCACATGCATTAGTTATTTAAAATGGGGAAAAATGGGTGGGAAAGATATTTGTAAGACCTGTCAATTTTCATGAAAGCTATTACTTTTTAACAATTCATTTGAATTCTTAAATAATACTTATGCATTAACCTGAACCCCCCCCCCCCTTCCCGAGTATTTAATAGGAAAATAATTTTGACTGTTAAAGAGGCCATTTCAAATCACTGTATGGAAACATTAAAGGGGAATCCAGCCTTGGCCATACAATGTTGTGTTGGGAAGGAGAAAAATGAATTAAACAGAATGGTGAAAGTTTGAAAGAAATCGGACAAGCAATAAGAAAGTTATAGCTGCTTTAAAATTGAGATCACTAATACCATGTAGATATCAAATTGGCAACTGGGTAAGTAAATTATGACAAGGGGCAAGGACAACTTTCCCATAGGCCATGTACTTTATTATCAGGGATTTGTGGTTTTCTCCTAATTACCCATTCCCCTGGGGCAGTAATCTAAATATAACCCAGGTAGTATATTGTTTAATGTCCTCATGAAAGAAAAATACAATTTGAAATAAAACTTTTGGGGAAAATGACATTTTAGCCATAATATGTATTGAAGTACATGGAAGAGTAGTCCTTGCCTTACATCACTATGACATCACATAAGCGGCCAATTTGAAGTCTCCATAGGTATAGTGATTACCAATATTTACAAATTTTAAAAATTCATAACTTTCTTGTTATTTGTCCAATATTGTTCAAACTTTCACCTATCAACTTGTCTGATTTTCCTTTTTCTTATAAAAACAAGTTTTTATTTGGGTTGGATTCCCCTTTAAGACAATCATCCAAAGCTGCCAACCTTGAAATTCCATTTCCTTCAAAAATTTTGAAAAAAATACCAAAATCATCATAAAATCATCATTCTTACAAGTTTCAAATATCCTACTTCAAGGGGAAATATCATGTTTAGTGTCCCTTTCCCCTTAAAAATCCTCCTAAACAGGATAAAATGCTGCTAATTGGCAGCTCTGATCATCCTTACCTGTTCCGTGATGAGCAGTACGATGCGTTCAAAGAGCTGGTTGCCATCGAGGGCGGTATACGCAATATAGAGGAATAGGCCGTAGAGGACAGCCTTAGGGATATACTGAAGCGGGGTAGGTAACATCATGATAGATAGACCTATCATGATGTGTGAGAAGAGTGTTGTTAAACGGGTCTCTCTTACTCTCACCACACTGCAAAGAAACAGATTAGAAGCATTAGGAATTATCACTTTCAAGCCTCATGGTACTAGGGGGTCAAGTCTTATACCCTTTTCATAAACCCAATTATGCGGCTACTAGCATAATTTGGTCGTAAAATTGGAGGCGGACCAGAGTTCTCCGCATTATTTTGATGCTGCTATTATCCGCATAATAGCAGCATCGGGACAAGATTTTGAGTTTATGAACGCATTTCCAAAAGATGCGGATAATTGCCATGGTGCGGTCACAAGGTCACCCCTTTTCCAACACAACCGCATCGGAGGGGGCTTGTCCAGTTGTCATGACGATTATCCGCCTTTTTCAGGACGGGCACTCGTAAAAATAATGTGGCTTATTTTCGGAGTTTGTGAACGCAATTTTTATTGAATATCCGCATTACTCTTAGGCGGCTAATTGGAGGATAGGTTTATGAAAGGAGTACTAGAAACAATGGAATAAAAGTTGCACCGACCAACTCATGATAACTCATGACATCATAATAATTCAATCTCTATGCTACAACTCACGTCATACAATGTCATGATTTCATTATCATGTCAAGAGTCAGGTGGAATGATGTCATGGTTTTGGCAGTCAAGTCTTTAAAACAATTGACCACAGTTGCGCTGACAAACTCGTGACATAATGATTCTAATTTGATGTTACAATCACGTCATATGATGTCATGATTATCATGTCAAGTGTCATGGGGAACAATGTCATTAATTTGTCTGTAGAAATCTCCAAGATCAATGCAAGCCCCAAGTCTCATTAGCACTCGGTGCAAACTTAGGCAGTAGTTTGATCTGCAAGATTTGTAACAGGCAGACCACTGAAGACTTCATACTACTTAACTAAATCTATATACTCCATCGAACAAAGATTGCAGGGATTCAAAAGATGTTTTATAAACAGTCACCATTCATCATTATCTACCAGAAGATGGCGAAGTGGATCTCAACATGAGGAAATAAGTGCATGCACAAGTGACTGGTCATATATTTGCCCTAGCACATATATTTACCAATTACCAGTGATGAATGGTCATGAGTAAAGTATAATGAATGCTCATCAAATAACTAACTAGAATCCACATCACTATAATATGAATCATATAATACACATCATTACACTCTGGCATTATTAGAATTACCAGGGCTGCCACCTTTGAAACGGTAAAAAAACATAACCGTTCCAAAGGTATCTACCTCGTGCAAATAATTCTTATTAATGCCCTCAATCGTGCGTATCATCATCTACCAATCAATCATATTACTTACATGTGATAGACGTGTCCCTGGTCTACTCTCTCCTCTACATCGGCTAGCGCCCTCACATGGAGTGGAGAGTGAGGGAGAGCCGCATGGACCCATGGCAGACCAAAGATTGATACAAAGCAATTCATGATGGCTACCACAAACAGGTCAAGATGGTACGCTGTCCCTTTCTTCAATCTAGGAAAAGTAAATTCAGGAATGGTATGAAATTTTTTTAATACATTCAAAATCTGGAAATATTTCTGCAAGCAAATGATAACAATTCCTCTGTATATTTTTCAGACTCATGATTAGGTGTGATTACCTAACACAAATTTTATTTTCTCAAAAATACAACTTAGCTCTTCCTTACCTCTTCAAAAAAAAACACTGACATATCATAAAGTTTTAAATAATAATAAAAATATTTCTAACGCAGACATATCCACTCCATGAAATGCTCAATAATCTCCAAGTGTTAATACTATGCAACATCAACTTACTGTACTACAGTGTTATGCATTTACTCAAAAATATATTCACTCATTTTATCCCAGGGTGGCATCTGTAAAAAAATATATGGACACAAATCACCCAGAAAACCACTCACAAGAGACTTCATTAAAGCAGGTAAATATAATTATGGCAAATCCTTGTGTGCTAAAACTCCTCTCAGACAATGCCACTTTTGAATGCACAAAGCCAAGTAAATTATCCTTATTGAACCTTAAATATGTGTAATCTCAAATACAAATGTTCTTGATAGTGAAATAGGTTATGAGTATGCTCACTTGTTTGCTGGGTTGTTAACCAGGGCGCTAGATATGTTTTGATCCATGAAAAAGAGGAGCGAGAGACAGAATCCTAGCCCCATGGAGCCGGCCACCATACCAATAGAGATACCTTCAAACTTGGTCACGTTGAGCACTTCACCATCATTATAACTGAAGATATCCGCTGAAAAACAAAAAGAGAATATTATTATTGTATACCTTCTGTTGATATGAACATCATATGCTCAAGAATTGATGAGGGCTGAAACAAGTGAAGGTAAGAGGGACATATCCATTTTTCACATTAAGTGCAGATGTAAATATGAAAATTTCTTCTTAAAAATTGAATTTCATTTTGTTTTAAATGAAGAAAATGTCTTCTTTAAAATGAAGAAAATGTTTTCTTTTTCATTTTCTCCCATTGACTCTATTCCTTTTTGCTGTTCATTTTATTTATACTTATTCATATTTACATGCTCAGAACCCAAATATTGTTTTTATAAAATAAACAGGAAATAAAAAAGTTGCCATTTCAAAGATTATTGGGGAAAAATGATATCAAGGCTACCAATTTGAGAATTCATTTTTTTTTCATGGATCCATACCTTCAGTTCCCCTGAAGACGTAGGAGCCGACAAAGGACATGATAAGGACAGCCACTGGAAGGGCGTAGTCGGCTAGAGCCTCTCGCTTGCTTGCATCAAGAAACGGACTGTGAAGACAAACGAGATGAGTAAATTGATTTTGGGATGATCACATCATATGCTGACCCAATTTCACATTCATTTGAAGCTCAGTGATACGGTTACACTGAATTTTGAGGGAATGTGTTTCAAGGTGAAGAATGTTCTAAGTTGAGGAGTAAAGACACTGCAAAGACGAATCATGACACGTAAATTGGTGATTGCATCATACGGTGGCCTAATTTCACAATCACATGCAGTTTTATTGCGGTCACATTGAATTGTGGGAAATGCATAGTTATAAAGGTACATAGCAGGGAATGTTTCACAAAGAGTTAGCCATATTGTGCCGAGCATGATAAGCAGAAAGAGGATACTGGAATATCTATCTGTCTGTCTGTGTCTATTTATCTATTTTTCTATCTATCTATCTATCTATCTAACTATCCATCCATCCATCTAAATATCCATCGATCCATCCAACCAACTATTTATCTATCTATCTATCTAACTATCTATCTATCCATCCAACCATCCATCCATCCATCCACATCTATCTATCTATCTGTCTATCTATCTATCTATCTAACTATCCATCCATCCATCCATCTATCTTACATCTGTTAATCAACTCACCTTTTAGTGAAGTTATAAAGCGTTACACCAAGCCATAGTGTGCCGAGCATTAGAAGCAGATAGAGGATACTGGAATCCCTGTGGCACTCCGGAGTGGAAGAAGAGGCGAGGGTAGTGGAGATTTGGCTTGAGATATTGCTGAAGAGTGTAGTGGTGGGGTCTGTATTGCTATCATTGAGGGTTGTCATGGACGGTTGGGTTGAGATAAGGAGGTCACCGGCAGCGGGAACCCCTGTGCACTCGCTTGCATGGTAATGTTTGTTAAATTCTACAAAGAAATTTAAATGTATGTGGTGAATTAGTTCATCATAGCTCTTTCAGGGAGAAGTAACACAAACGTAGGATTCATTTGCTCACATTTAATGCAGTTTTTAGTGTTATACTAAAAATCCATGAGTCAACCATAACCAAGCTGATATTTTATGTTCTCCAGTTAGAAAAACGAAGATTCTGAATAAAAAAATTACATAACTGGTAGAAATTGACTTACTAAAATTCATAAAATTTAATTGATCACCTGCCCAGTAAAATAAAATATACAATTTGTATAGCGCATGCATCCACCTTGCTAGGTGCTCAAGGTGCTTTCGGTCAAGCTAGTCTACCAATTCCGATGCAAACAGCTTTTTGAGGAATTACTTCCTGCTGGTACCCATTTACCTCACCTGGGTTGAGTGCAGCACAATGTGGGTAAATTTCTTGCTACGGAAAACACGCCATGGCTTGGAATTGAACCCTCGTCCTTCAGATTGAAAGAAGAGTCTTAACTACTAGACCACGACACTCCCAAAAGTAATACACAGGGGCTAACTTATCAGATTGCTGGGATTTTTGAACCATTCTTTAAAGGGCTATCAATATCATGGAGATTATTAATAATCATAACTATTTATGACATTGTCCTCAGGCCCTCCTACTCACAAATAGCTAAATCTTTGTAAGTATCTTCACAAATCGCCCATTGTTAACATCGAAATCTTCTATTTGATTGGCTGTTGAGCACTGTTTCCACAGTAGTTACAATGATAGCAAATTTATAATAATCGTAAGTCTTTATGAAACAGTCCCCCTGTTCCCCAGATAATACTCACCAGCAGCCAAATCTTTGAAAGCATCTACACAAAATGCTATTGATACAAAAAGAGAGAATATCTCCTCTGTCGATCTGTAAGACAAAAGATAAAAACACACACATATAGAAATTTATTCAATAGTTTAAGCAGAAAGACATCAATCTATAAATTATATCTTCAAGCTATAGTATCCATTGACAATACAGATATATGCCTTAAGATAGGGATGCCACTTAGAATTAATGTAATAAGTCTGAAGCTCATATATAATGAGCAACACAAATGTGTTTTCTATAGCTTAATAAAAAAAAGTATATAAATTCTGAATTCTTGGCTCTGTAATACAACTGTTTGCAATGAATTGCAAATATAAAACAACCACACTGATTGGCTCCCGGTCAGTATTTTAAACAGAGTGCGCTTGCAACGATGACCTGTATTGGTCATTTGTATTTAGCAATTGATTGCAAACCTTTGTGTTACAGAGCCCTGATTTGACATTGAAAAGAGGCATCCATATTGCATGATTCTGGTAGGATAGCTAAGCTCTCCTAGGGTTTGAAAGGGTTAGATGTCACTTGGAGTGAGAATTTCTTCACAGGGAGCTCTCCTTAACCTGGAGAGTTCCAATATTAAATAGTATCCAAAGAGCGTTAAAGGTCATTGTCCTGTTAAAGATATTTACTGGCGTAACTAACATTTTCGAATTAACTGCAGATGTGCATCAATGCTTTCATTTCCTGAGGATATGATTATTATTGTAAACTAAAATTACAATGAAAGCTAAAATCATGTATATATTCCGCCATTATTGTTTAAAGATAAGCATTTAATCTATTGGTATTTTCAGTATTTATACTTTGACTTTGTGTGAAGTTATTTATCAAGAGTTACAAATACCATTTCAGCCTTTACTCATGGAGACAGAAACAAACAAAACACACATTAAATCTTTTATCTATTCCTATTTCCTAAGTACATGACGTTGTCAAGCAAGTGAATGCTGCCAAGATAGGAGAAAACAAAAGCATCAGATTTATTGATAAGTACCTGGAATACACACAAGTAGTTAACTCTACACCTTTATGACCACATCAACTAAAAATTGGCTTTGGGGAAGGAAATAAAATGCTCACTGATACAAATTCAAAGAGCACCAGCTAGTGTTAAGTTTGTGGAGAATCAATATCATGCTAATTAAAAGACGGTAGCGTAAACCCAGTGGACCCTTAGCTAGCTCCCTTACATGAGAGATCATTACAGAGTTTCATGCAATCTCAAAAAATATTTTTCACTGTTGATATGGATGTTATTTCCCAAGATATACCACTTGATTCTGGTGAATTGTGACTTAATTGGATTTATGCTTATTTTACATCTTTTCCATAGAAAAACAGGCAAAGTAAGAATACACAGAGTCAAGAACCTGTGGTTTCTTTATTTTTTGCCTGTTTTTTTTTATCACCTTTTGAATATTTCCTCTACTGCCATGGGCATTGAAGTGTGTGCAATGTAAAAAATTATCTTATTATTGATTAAGAAGCAGATTTTGCTTGATATTCCTAGTAATGGTTTAACACCAAGAACAATACAGGAACTTGTTTATTATGTGCACTGGATTTATTATAATAAATGTTCCAGTTGACACCAAATTTGCCGATTCTGCATCATCAATTTGTGTGCATTTCATTTACTTTACCACTGTGATGTAATTGTTAGCACACTGATCCAGCGTTGTCTTTAATATGACGTATAATGTTGGTGTGCGTATCATTTCAGGTTTTTGCATCGGCTCGCGGTTCTGAACCGCGAGCTGTAACAACGTGTAAACGCAAACCAAAAGCCGACTCTGCATCGGCTTTTGGTTCTGAACCAAATGCCGATTAAGTGTAAACACAGACTTAGTTGCAATAAACCTATAAGTCTCAACAAAACATTTTATGCACAACTGTGTACTGATAATGCATCTGCATGTTTAACTTTAAGTTCAACATGGGAGGGATACATTTCCACAGAAACCATGGTTTCAGACCAGTCAATTTAAGCAAATCAGTTTCTAGATAGACGTGAATTGGATTCCCCCCTTAGAGGCGGGGCTTGGGGCTACTGGATGTTGAAATTACATGATATTGAAAAAAATATGACTAAGTTGATGTACACATGTACCCGATATGAGCAAAATATTGTCAATTATGAAAGATTATCACTATCTATTGACCAAAAGGCTGCTCTGTCTTGTTTTAACCAACTTTTTAAAGTTGGTACCCAAATGCTTACTTTTCATGAAAAGCAACAATGAAAGTCTTACTTTCATTTCTCCCTTTCCTGCTCTCACAGAATTGCAGCTCATAAATGATCATATATAATGGATTTTCAGACTTGGCGATGTGTCATGTTATCGATGATATTTTGCTAGTGATAATCAACTAAAGTTGATATCAAATATCCACTAGGGGGTGATTCACAAAGATTTAAGTACGACTTAGAGTCGGACTTAAATGCCTAGTTGCGTGCGTTATAAAAAGCATAATTAGATTATGTGAAGAGGAGGCGCACTCCTGCATATTGGTCAATAAGATTGCGCAGTGCATATAATGTAGGTTTTTTTTGTGTAAGTGTGACTCTAAATCTTTGTGAATCACCCCCCCCCCCCAACTCCACTCTAAATTCCAAAGATTTAAAATAAATCCAATTCGGCTGTGAATATTGACCAGCCGAATATTAGATTTAGTTTAAACCTTGTAGATTTAAATATAAATCTGAAAGATTTGAAAGTTAATCCTAAAGATTTTAAATAAATCCAACATTCGGCTGGTCACTATCCACAGCCGATTTGGATTTATTTTAAATCCTTGGAATTTCAAGTGTACTTGAGGCAAGTACCGAGATGACTCAACTCACCTTGTAGACCACTTCATAAGCTTGCTTGCATCGGTGAAAGAGTATATGAGGAGAAACACTGAATTCCAGATCCCAACCAAGGCATACATGGAATAGAAATCGAGTTCCAGGTCCTCGCATATCGTATACAGAACTGAAAAGGAACCAAAGAATTGTGAAAAAATCATTAATAATCAATATAGATTATTTTAATCTGCTCATCTCTTTCAAGAAGGTACCAAGATTTACTCAAAATGTTTTGTCATACCCAAAGGTACTTGAAAGACAAGCTACTTGATCTGGCACACATCTAGTTACTTTCTTATTCATTTATCCATTAAATAATCCATTTTCAATCATCTGTCTTTCTGTCCATCCATCCATCCATCCATTCATGCATCCATCCATCCTTTCAATCATTCAATAATAACAAATTTTCTTCTATGGGGGAGGGCATATATCTTCACATAACAATGCTATATTATATCTATTTTTCTTTGTATGTGATGCACATGAGCAGTGGAAGAGAGGATCTGTTGTTGGACAGATAGCTATTAGTGCCAGTCTCTCCTTGAAAACCCCATTTCACTTGTAAAACCCCTAAAGATTTCAAAAAATCATTTAACATTTACTACATACTCGCTCCCAAAACAGAGAACATCAAAGTGCATGACAAAACAATCTCATCTTCACTCTTACTATTTTCGTGACAAAAATAAAAACATAAAGATAAATCTTCTGATTAGAAAAAGCGCCATGGCAAACTTATATAAAGAAAATGTACCCTCCTCGCTTTCATTTCCTGCTTCCAACTTCCATTCTCAAAATTCAGGCATTTACAATCTCCATTTACATTCCTGCGTGTGTTCATGCCATTTTGAGAAGAAACGAACTTGAAAAAGGGGAGCACTTCAAGAAACAAATAGTCCAATATTATTCCTTTTAGCTGCCATATTCTTGCATCTGATTGGTTCAGAACAAATTTGTAAGTGAAAATCACAATTTGTTTCATGGAACCCCCACCCCCCCAGATTCCGTTGGATGATCCAACTGCTCATTTTACACGCTCCATTAGCATTTGGTACGCAGGCTAAGATGTTGCGAGGCAAGCCGTAGCACTGGGGGCTTGCTCCCAGGGTTACCCTGGCCTGGCCTGGCTTGGCTAAATATAACTCTGCATCTCACTTAGACATTATGCCGACTGCGATTTATGGGGTTCATGTGTGTGGGAGAAACATTGACAATGAAACCAAAAGCATGGCAGGATCGAGCTCAGTTGTTCCTCTGCAAGATAGAATTTTAAAGAATTCTGGCTTGTTCAACCTGAGTGTGTTTTTAGAAGGATAGAGAATGTCACGTCTGGGATGTCTTAATTGGAAGCATGTTATCCTCTTTTCCAAAAATAATAACATAGGCAAAAAGTTAGATTGCAATGAATTTACATTAATGTACAAAATAAATGGCGGCCAGGAACAATATGCATCAAAAATGTAAAATAAGCCCCTGTAATAAGTTGCATAAGAGCCCCTGTATACACCAACTTGGTTAAATATAAGAGCAAATTCAGAACATGTAGAAGTATGAAAAAGTAGCCCCCATACAGATTCTTTCACAATCCAAAAAGTCTTCAGTCACATAATCTACATGTATGACCGGTGTGTTGGCTCAGTTGGCAGAGCGTCCGTCTCACAAACGGGAGGTCAGGAGTTCAAACAACAGCCGGGTCAGACCAAAAACATGTTGAAAGATGGGAGTTGCTGCTCCCTGTTTGGCGTTCAAAAATTAAAAGGATAGGGCCTCGTCGATCTCGCGCTGCACAGCGGCTGCTGGGCCCACAATCAATTGGGCAATACAAATTTTGGGAGTATTTCATTTCATGTCTATTTCGAAAAATTAAATATGGATTTTAATCTTTTCAAATTTTTTCATAATAAAATAAAGCTTCAGAAGGCTTTTTAATCGTCAATTTCTTATTGTAAAGGAAATTATTTTGCAAACCATTACAAGATCAGGGTCCTGTAACACAAAGTTAAGCAATAAATCACTAAATGAAATGGCCTAATCAAGACCATTGTTGCAAATACAATAAATCATCTTTAACAATCAAACCAAAGAATTTTGGGTTATTTCTTTAAAAAGTATATAGAACATGAAGTAATAACTCTTGTTATCAACTTCAAATATTAAGTAAACTATTTAAACTTGCAACTCACTTTTAAAGGAAGGAAGTGTACTTTCTAATCCATCTCAAGACTGCTCTTACAGTTAACATTATTCAGCATCACAACTTGCTAAGTGTCACATAGTACTTTCACATTCAACACTCATGCATACTGATAAGGAAAGCCAACAGATTGTTAGCTGAACAAAATCCCGACAAAAACCAACACAGGTAATTGGAAAATTAATATTAATTGGATTCATGCACATCAAATGTGACTGATTGGTGAGTAGTTAGAAGAACATTGACAGGTAAGACGCCCCCACTTGAATGACAAATAGTAACTTAATTGATTTAATTTATTTGATGAATAGACAGTGGTAGGGCATCTGTATTCGTTAACCTCCCAAACTGATATCTAATTATGATGATTGATGAAGTCTGTGTTTTAATCACTTAATGGCTGTAACGTATAGAGCCATGCATGTTGACATCCAGAGTATGGATTACATAATTTGTTTTGTTTGTTTTACTGATAAAAACCGCATGTTTATGCTTGTAATTTGAAAGCAGTTTTGTTAACTTGGTGGGGTTTTTTTAAGGGGGGGGGGGACTCACCCCCTAAAGTGGCTTGTATCTGTTGTATGTGAAAACAGGGTGAAACAAACGATCAACGAGGTGAAAGTTTTGGAGCATGCATGAAAGCCAATGTCAAAGTGAAGTTTTTTTTATGATTAGATCAAAGCGGTCAGAGTTACAAAAGGAAAAAAAAAAATCTTTTCACGATCAATTCATTCCTTTTGTAACAACAATTACTCGTGTGAAATTGGTAAAATTGTAGCAAAGAAACATAGGATAACAATATGCTGCTCTAGAATTAATGTGTAAGTTGTAAAATAATAAATGTCTGTGAACTAGATTAGAGTACATGGTGGGTAATTATTTAGGAGGTCATGTGCGTGATTCTGCAGCCAAAGCATCATGCTGTGCTGGAATTATTAAACGAGGCATTTAATTCTCTGGGTTTTTCCTAACCAGTGGGAGTCATGAATACATGTCTACATTGTAAATGTTTTTCTATCTGGTGGCTATTTCACAAAGTTGGTCAGAAAGGTATGCAAGACTTTATGACAAACTTGAGTAATGTACATGTAAGTCAAATAGGTTTTTCAATCAATTCACTAATTTGATTCTACTAATGTTATGCTGACATTCCCAACAATGAACATCAACTGCTAGGAGCAAAGTATGTGTTTGCCACATCTTATGAGTGATTATTAACAATGATTCTGAATGAACTTTATCAAACTTTCAGTGGCAGTAAAGTGGCTTCAAAGGGAAAAACAACTGCTGTCAGTGTGGATCAGCCAATTTCATCTCACTGTCTTCAAACTTTTATCAATGGCCTCACATGGTATAATGTTAAAATGTATCTTCTAGCTGGAATTTTTCTCAAGATTTCACAAACCTAAAAATGGCTTTACAGGGACAATCATCTTCCTCCTAAACCACTTTAACCAGTGTAGGTTGCCCCTTAAGTCACTTTAATCTCACTGTCTTGGATTTTTGACAATAGTCTCTCATCACATGGTATAATGTTGGGTAGCTGTGTCAAGATAAAGGTCTAGTCACACCAATGAGACTGACCGATGAAAAGCCATTGGAAACAATGTGAACATTTTGATCGGCATGGAGTGTATTTTGTTGGTGCGACAGTAGCATAGGGGGTGTTTGTTTGATGCATGGTAAAGGGATGCGTTCCACGGGAAGTGTTGGAGCGTATCTTACATGAAGAGACATGTGATCACGCATACATGTGGTCTACTAATGAAATGTGGCACGGAGTGTGCTAAAAGAAGATCAAGCGATTTGCTCTTGAGGTGTTGCTATAGTAAATAGGGGAGGTGATGGGGGGGGAGGTGGGTGCATGGGAGAGGGACACAGGTGGGACAGAGAAAGAGATGATTGAGGGGGGGGGGGGAGATGATGGGAAGGTGGAAAAGGAGTATGGGTTGATGAGAGAGATGAGTCGAAGGGGGAAGGAAGAAGGCACTGAAAGAAAGGAAAGAAGAAATAACAGATAGAACAAATTTTTGGTGTGCGAATGTGCTGAACTAAAGGGAAGGAACAGAGAGAATGGAAAATATATGGAATGACAGAAGAGGTGATGCTAACTAGAAAGAAAGTGACAGGGGAGGCGAGTGGAAGGGGGCACAGGTGGAAGAGAGCCAGGTCAAAGGGGAGAGGGAAGAGGTACGGTGGGGGAGGGAAATTCAAGAAAAAAAGAAGATATTTCAAATGTAACTATATGAGCTGGGTGAAAAAGGAGAAGGAAGAAAGTTAAGAAGGTATACACAAGTAAAACAGATAGATTTTTTTTTTGTGAAAAGAGAGAGAGAGAGGGGGAAAAGAGATAAAAGAAAATAACAAGACCAAAAGGAGAAAGAAACTTGGGAGGGGATAAAAGGGGTACAGGAAAGATGAACAAAGAGGAAAAAGTGAGAAGCAAGAAATAGAGATGAGAGAGAAATTGAAAATAGATAATACACAGAAACAGAGAGGGAGGTGAGGGGTGCCTGATAGACCAAAGAGACAAGGCAGAAATGACTATAGAGAAGAATGAAGAATGAACATGAGACATATCGGTGATGCTGAACCCAAAGTACAGAAATGCGGTGGTAATGACAGAGGAATTCTCATAAACAGTAGCTAGTTATATCAAATGGGAAAGTGTGAAGGTTAAAAAGTGCTCAAAAGGAGGCCACATCAATTTCAAGCAATAATTTAGTATAAATATTTTATATATCATTAGAAATATCAAGGTCAAAGTCCCCCATTCTGGAAATATTCACACTGAAGCTTGATAGGTATGCACCAGAGATGAGAGACAAAGGATGGATTGGGGTAATATGAAACTACTTACGTCAAACACCCTATTCAGACACACACAAAAAATGCTTGTTTTGAAACTCAACAAAGGGAAACGTATTAATCTTTGGAAAGGAAACACTGTCTAGAAACCCACCCTAAACTCTGCAAAATAAAAAATAAAAAGCAGCAAGGCAGTAAAAATTCTACTTCTCAAATTTCCTTGATAAGGAATGCTTACATTTGCAATTTCCAGCCATACTAGCTATGACACTGTACATCTAGGCATAAATGGACCAGTCCATCCCCCCCAAAAAAAGGTTTTTGTTTAAAACATAGCTCAAACCATCATTCCATACACTGATTGAGTCCAAACAGGAGTATATCTGTAAAGCAGGCAAACATTAATCTGTTGAAAAGAGTGCTACATATATGATCATCATTATAATTTATTGAGCAGACAACAGGCATTGGGATATTGTCCAAGAGTATCATATACCACTCCTCCAAGAGTTTATTCTGACCATATAGAGAGTGCTATCAATTGCAGGAGCATCTATGGTCATCTTGATAAATGGGAAGGAACTGAACTGACCCTTTCCCATAATGTCTGGACATCTGCTAAGTCCATATCTACTGAAGATTACAGTGATTTAGTGAAAAACCAGATTTCTAGCAATTGATTACCAACAGTGTGGAAAAAACCTTCTAAATCAAGGTTCTGCATAAACCTGTCCAGTTATGAGAAATTTTATGAGCAAATGGAATATATAGTGCCAATGCATGAGTTCACAGATTTTCTGACCTATTATTAAATTAAAGATTTTAATGGTGTAACCATCAAACTTGAGTTTCTAGCAAGATCAATGTTGTGTCATTGATTAGTTCACAGGTTTTTAAATTAACCTTTAATTCTTTTTAATCATTAATGGTACCTGTCGGATCTAAATCACTTTCTCACATCAAACATCAATCTTTTCCTCTTTCTCCTTTGTTTTTCTTGTTTTTACCCTGTTCGAATCAAGCATACAGCAAGGTCTGGCAATAGAGGCCCACTTGCATTCATTACAGCTAGGCAATTGATTTAACAGGCAGGTAGGTATTAGAATTATTATCAACTTGAAGACCAAATAGACAATTGAAGGAACATGGACAAAATGCTGATATTTTCTGAAACCACAGGTATCATTATAGAAAACCAGAATGAAAAATAGAATAGCAAAATTTCAAATATGAATTTTAAATAACAAATTCTTGACACTAGACTCCTGATTTCAAACTTCAAATGGAATGCTTTAAATCTAAACAGCGATTTTTTTTTCAAAAGATTTAAGGCAAAACATTTTTTTTCTTCAGAAAATCCAACAAGTTTTTACCAAGGAAATATAAACTGTTTATATTTGCTTACAAGATCACATATGAGGCCTTATGTTTGTCAAACATTTAACTTTAAAAGTTGAATTCATCCTATTGAACAAGGTACTAGGGACTCTACATTATTCTATGCCTACTTCACTTGGGAGGCTTGTCCTCAATCTGTCCATCTAAACACTTTAAGTACCCCTTCAGTCTTTTCCCGACCATGCGGAAATAAGCTTTTGATGCAAGACACAGCTTCCTGTGTGCACAGAGAACAACTAAAAGAATAACAATTACAAGAACACCATCCTAGTGCTCGAGTGTCAAAACAATCAGATTCATTCACTTGGTAAATGATTACTCATTGTAAATGTGCCAGTATCCCAACACCCTTGAAAAAATATCAAAATTTAGAAATTCATCAAGTTATTAATTTGCTTATTTTATCTTTTATAAGAAAATTATTATTCCTGAATCTGATAAACAATAAACATACATATTTTCTGTGGTGTTAACGGCTTCACTATTCTACAAATTTTTATTTTTTTAGTTATCACATCCCATTATGGACTAAATAATATTTAGGGGTGGGACAGATTCACTTTGTCACCAAAAAGATAAGCAATTCTGTTTCACGTATAATGACCCATATCTCGGAGCACTGTCTGCCATCACTTTGAGATGAATGTCCAAGATAGCATGTAAGACGAGAGCCTATTCATGCAACATTGGCATTGTCCTTATTTTTCAAGGCTTTAATGAAGATGTTTGTAAACTATCAACAGCTCAGTGGAACTGACATGCCATAAGGCATTCTTGAGATGCCTGAGCTGCTGCGTTGCAGCGTGACATGATGGAGAGGACAATGACAAGTTACAGCTATACATTAGTTTCAATGTCAATAATCTTTGCTTCCTTCAGCGATATGGTTAAAGGGAATGTGTAATCTTGTGGGACTTGGTTTTAGCAGACTGCTCTAAATCGATGCATATTTCATGAAAGCTATCAAAATCTTTATTCAAATCCTTGTAGAAAGAAGCTATTTAATAATGATGTTGCTTGTGATGAATCTTGTAATGTGCTACACTGTACATCCAGTTTATGGAGAACCAAAATTGTTGATTGCTTGTAATTTTCAAATTGAACAAAATATCAGCACATTCATTAAGAGGGTTGTGTCAATAAGAGGAAAGTCTATAAGTGTCTGAAGTCTTTAATTATAGAACATAGAAAACACATGAGGCAGAAGGTGAATTATTTTTTTAAAATTTTCAATATCAATCAATTTCGAGCAGGAAATATGACTTTTCTCCTTTTCATGAAAAAAAGCAATATAGGAAACAACCTTCCTTCTCTTTTGAATGATATAAATAGCATCCCATGGAAGCACATTAACAGAATACCAATAAGTACATTTCATTAAAGTCATTGTGCCATTCTATATTTGGAATAACAATTGATTTCCATACAAAAGACTAAATTCAAGGGGGGGGGGGGGCTTTGTGTTTTTAGTAAACTTTGGAAACACTTGTTAGCCATACAAATCAATTTTCATTTCCTTAATTTTCATTTCAACCAAAACACTCTTATTGATTGGTGAAGTCAATTATATTAATGTTGAAGGCCCCAAATGGGATCCACACATCACAGGTTACTCTAAAATAATACAACTAAAGAGTGATATTTGATGACAGGAAATGACTTTTCTTTTGTCACTTCAAGCTACGAGGTGTTTTGTCAATATACTGAATTGCTCACAAAGCTACAATCTATTCTTAGTTTGTCACGTACAGTTTCTCATTGATTCTTACTAAATTGATGCTGCACTTTTTAATGTTGGAATACATGGTGAACAACCCAACATGACTTTTACTCTTTAGATTTCTTCAGACATGTTGCAACAAAGTTCAGCAAAATTTTTATTCATATAATGTTCACATATTGTGATATAAACCACACCAACTAACATCATCACCAAGACCACCACCATCAAAGCTGCTACCATCCAATCAACCTTAATCATCACGACAATTACCACCACCACCACCACCATAGTAACCACAAATTATTACTACTAGCACCACTACACTCACCATCACCACCATCACTATATCACCACTACCACTCATCATCACCACTACCACTCATCAACACCATCATCACTACAACCAACACCACTGTCATAATGGCCCAAATTCACAAAGGTGGTTTTGAAAACCCACGGTTGAGTCCATGGTTTATGCAGACTTCCTATATAAATTACGCTTAATTTACCATGTATCGTGCGCTTTTGTCACAGTGCACCAAATTGACGCCTGTTACCATGGTTAGATACGCTATTTTATTCATGAGTCCACTGTTTGAAGAGCGGACTCATGAATAAAATAGCGTTGATAGCCACGGCAACAGGCGTCAATTTGGCGCACTGTGACAAAAGCGCGCATCAGGATTGGACATTTTTCATACACGCGCCCGATACGCGCTAAATTAAGCGTAATTTATATAGGAAATCTGCATAAACCGTGGACTCAACCGTGGGTTTTCAAACCCACCTTTGTGAATTTGGGCCAATCACTCTCACCACAACCCTCATAGCCACATCTGACACCACAATCCAAGGTTACTCAAGTCACCCAAGTATAAAAGCAGAAGTACTTACTCTTGATGTAAAGGGCAAGCGGAGCGGTAGTCAGCATCACTATGAGAGGCTGGCCTCCAAACAATGAGAAGAAGATGCCGCACATCGTCTGTGAGATGATCACCTTTTTCACATCTAGATTAAAAAATAAAATAAATGTTCTACAACTTCTCTCTAAAGATTAAGACAATTAAATTCATATAAAATCCATTCCTAATCAACATTGCATACAGAACCCCCTCTTACCACACTATTTTTTTAATCATCCAAAATCAATTATCTTTCCATCAATTTCATTTCTACATTTTGCCTCCCTTAATATTCTTTGCCCATTCCCAATTATTGAGAGGTAGTTTCACCTGATAAAGTTTCCTTGCCTTCTTGCCCAGTTGAACAAAATAAATGTAGCTCTAAAAACAATCTTTTGCTGTTCAGTACTACTTTTGGGCCTTGCTTAAACAGTCTGGACCGAGTAGATTTCGCTTCGACGATCATTTCAATAAATCAGTCAAGAAGGAAGCAACCGTCATGGCGATTGCACACGATACATCAGGTGCATTTCATGAAACATATAGGAAGGATTTTCACTGACAACTGTTATAAGCTACCAAAATCCTAACACCTGATTGGTTCAGAATGAATTGGTCAGTGAAAATCACTGAGAAGATGTTTAATGAAACACTCTGCAGGCCATGATGGGAAGCTATGGGCTGGTTTTGTGCACCCTCAACAAAAGAACTTGAACCATGTGAGGAACTTTAAGCACATACTTGCATGATGTTTGTTCCATTAATTCTCTGATCGATGCCTTGTGCTCCTAAAAGCAGCACCAGGTGAAAATTACACAGGGACTGTGGGCGATTTTGCCCCCAAAATGGTGAAAGGAGCCTTGGAAGACAAAAGAGGAGCTCCCGGAAATCACTAGGCTTTGCATTACAGGAATCTGCAAGGTGTTTCACTAAGATTTAAGTGTGACTTAAAAATGTGCTGACATTTCGAGTTGCATGTGGTATAGAAGACATCACAGCATTGGTCAGATCATGCCGAAAGAATGTGCTATACTGTGTATTAATCAACAAGATTACCTGTTGCATATCATGTGCGCATCGGCATTTAAGCATGACTCAAAGTCGCACTGAAATCTCTTCGTGAAACACCCCCTCCCCTTAACGGTGTTTAATTTTTGCAATTATGTCAAGCAAAATACAATAAAAAAAATCCATTTAGAAAACAAAGCGGCTCCTTATTGCTATCCTAAAAAAAAATACCCTGAATTGCTACTTCAACTCACCGATCAAACCATGGGTGTTCTTGTCGTTGAGTACTCCGAATGCTATGGATGGAAGGATACAGGCAAAGTAAAGGAACAATGTCGTGGATATGACCTTCTGTAACGTCTTATGACCTATGACCCCATCACGAAAGTCACTCCAGTAGTGAGGGAGCCTCCTCTTCAGGTCTGACGTCAGGCCCTGCCCTATACAACATTTGTGACTGCTACCGCCCTGGAGAGGAGAGAGGGAGATGAAAGAAGAAGTTTAGAGGACAATTACAATTTTCATCTTACCAATTCTGCCTTAAAGAGAAATGCCAGTAGTTGCAGTAAACACTGATTTCATGAGAAAGTCTGTAAAACCAGGCTTAATTGTCAGTATATCATCGAGGATCTAGATCTGGTACAGTTACATAAACTGAACTTTGTGAAATCTTGAAATCTACGCTGAAAAACGTTCACACTGAAGATCACCAACACAGATAGGCACACGTGGGACAGTGTATTATTATTGCAGGAATAAAGACCCGACGGAAGTGACCGAATCCGCGCTTATTTTGCTTATTTCTCAGCAATTACACCATTTCTCCCAGAATCCTTTGACACATATTTTTTATTCATACAAACAGACACTTGGGTGGTCATTATATTAGATTCTGTAAAAAGTCATTTTAAGATCGTTATCAAAACTGGAATTTATCTTTAATCATGATTGAGCCATTAACATATTGATAAGATTGTAAATATGCTAGATCTGCACTTTGCTTTCATACAAAATGAGAAGACATATTCTAACTTTCAGGCTGACCCAAATAAAATCAATCACACCATTAGTCAAGCTAATCGAATTTGAACAAAAGCAAATTATTTCTAGCATAAGTAAATGTCAACTTCTGAGCGAGAAGTATATAAACCAAATGACACTCCTTCAAAGTACATACAGCCAAGCAATTCATACCTTCGTCGAAACTATTCGAATAGAAAATAATTCCAGGAGGAATTGAGTCACATGATGTTAAGTGCCTCATTTTCCTATGGGCAAACTTCTCACTTTCCGCAAACTATTTTACCAAAACAGAAATAATTTTGTTAGAAAAATGCCTTCAGGAAGACCCTCTGGTTTACAAATACATTAATTTCATTATAGCTTCATTTTCATACAATCTGTTGGCTAAATAAATATAGCTTAGACTTTCTAACCTATCTTTATAAGATGTCTTGTTTATATGGACAAGCTATTCAAATAAGCAAATGCTGTTTGCAGATTACATATAATGTCTTAAAACATAATTCAGATAGTATAGCAACTTCTTACAAACATATTAAGTTTGTTAAAGTAATAATAAAGAAAGGATGTTTAATCTCAGGATTGGAATTGATACTGTCAGCATTATTCAGGGATTTCTTTTGAAAATTTTTTTTCCCTCCCTCTCCATTAAATTGCTCTTTTCTCTGGGCCTTCCCCATTTCCTCCTCTCTCATTCTTACTTTCTTTTGCTCTCTTCATCCCCCTATCTCTCTGTTCTCCCTCTTCCTCTTATTCCAACCTTTCCTCTTTTGTTTTTCTTAACACATGATATTCAAGCAAACACATGTATGTCCCCTAACCCCTTTTTTGCTCACTTTAAACTTTTTTGGGGGTAACAAATCGACAGTCTCAGTATAGGAGTGGTTCCATGACATTTGCTCCGGCAACAATTGCTCCGATGGAAAATCTGCATGTTAATCGAATCATAAAACCTAACCTTCAAAACTACATCCTAATCTTTACAATATTCTGAACCAAACACTCTATCACAATCTTAACTCGATTCCTATGTCTTCTGAGATATTAAGACCGGAGCAATTGTCGCAGGATCAAATGTTGTGTCACTATAGGGGCAATAACACAAAGCACAGCAATCGATCGCAAAGTTGATCTGTTTGCCTGATTGCACATAATGACCAATGTAATCGAGCGTTGATATCAGACCTGCAATCAAGTGTTAAGCGTTGTAACACGGGACTCGAGTGTAAATGTAGGGAAGTGATAAGATGGTGGAAACAATGACATTTACAAAATGTCATGCCATTTGCGGATGGAGAGTGTGAGCAAATAGAATATACACTCATATATTGATTCAAAATGGTCATCATAGTACTCTGGACACCAGGGCCCCGTCTTACAAAGAATTGCGTTTGATCCGATCAATCAAAACTATGGACTGCCAGAAACGTCAACATTTATTATGGATGTTTGTTAAAAATATTTTCTAACAATGATGTATATTCATGCATTCATTGTTTTCTTGAAAATTCACTGTTTCTCTTTGTTTACAAAGGACATTGTGCCAATTTCTAGTAAAATTTTTTATGACACTGATGGATTTCCATAGAGTTAAGATTGATTGGATCAATCGTAACTTTTTGTAAGACGGGGCCCAAAAGTATTGGTGCTACTTAAATGCTACAGTGAGTACAGTGAGTACAGTCACACATTTGCGTAAATGGTAAGTGTCTTTCTGCATAACGTGCTCAGATGCCATAAAGCATGAGAGTAAAACTTTACAACTACATACGCAAGGCCTGCGCCAGGGCAGTCAAGAATAAGACAGACAAAATGCAAGAAAGAAAGAAAGAAAGGGGTCTTAAAGGGGGCGGATATCAAGCAAGCAGGACAAGATCAAAGGAGATCTGGAGATGAAATAGAAGAGGGCAGTGTAAAGAAGAGTACAATATATATACAAAGAATAAAAATATAAGTGAACATAAAAGGAAAGAGAGACCAGGTGGGTGTTTCATAAAGCTGTTCGTAAGTTAAGAGCAACTTAAAGAACAAGTGGTGATCCTTTCTTATGCGCTACATAATCACCTATGAACATCTAATGGTGAACATCATTTACCACAAGAAAGGATCACCAGTCATTCTAACAGTCGCTCTTAATCTACGAACAGCTTTATGAAACAGCTCGCCAGAAAGTAAGAAAAAGAGAGTGAGAGATGAAGAGAGGGGCGAGAAGAGAGAAGAGAGAAGGGAGGAAGCAAACTTTATGACAAGAGGAAGACGCAAGATATAGGGATCGCTCACTGTGATTGGAATAAATAGAGAACAGGAGAGAGAAAGAAAGAGAAGAGAGAAAAGGTGTAAAGAGAAGAAAAAGACAACACAATAAAAGAGGAGAGCACAAAGCGATCTCTACATTACAAGAGGAAAGTCAAAGTGATGAGTATAGGCACTCACTGTGATAGTGGGGCCTCATGAGCAGGGCTCTCATGTATCTGTATGTACACACATGGGACTAAAGGCAATACTTGTAAAGGAAGAGAGGGGAGAAAGTCTATGCATAAAACACTGCTCATCTCCAGCCAGTCACTTTCATGCTTCAATGCTAATTTATGGCCGCACACTCAAAGGGAAATCCGAAATGTAGTTTTAGAAATAAATACTTCTCCTTTTGAGTATGTAGCTTCATGCATAGTTTGATTGTTAAGAATGCGCCAAGGGAAAGTAAAGTTGGTTGTGGAAAAGGAGGAAAATAATTATTGCGAATGTTCAAATCCATTAGGAGGGATATCATAGTAAAAATTGTTCAATTAAGAGGTTTCTTTTTTTAGGATGTAAGTATGCATATCAAAATATGACCCCAGCCCCTACCTATTAAAATCTTTGAACTGAATATTTGAGTGTTGGCATGTTAATGAATTTCTGAGTGCAAACATGTGGCTCCTAGTAGGATTGAGTCAATTCCATATGTAAAAAGGTAGAACATCCAAGAATTAAGAATGATAAAATTCAAAAAAGCAACAGTGTTTGTGTCATTGAATGTCCAGCATTCTCTTATAGCCCTTTTGCGATTACACTCATATCAGGCTTTCAATTTTGCCATTTTTTAGGGCAAGGCCGCTTTTCACAAAGGGCACATTTTCATATTACCGAAAACTATAATGAAAAGGGCATAAAAATTCTCCAAGACAGGTGAAAAGGAATTGATGCCAATCAACAGGGCATCCCAAATTATTGCCTTTGATGGACATGGATTCATTGAAGCCATTAAATGAAAAAAAAAAAATTGATAACAAAAATTAATCTTTAAACCCATTACTTGCACAATTAAACTGAAGACACTATGCTCTTTTCATTGTGAGCTGTATATCAGTACTACATCTTCCTCTGAAATGTGGGGGACATGCTAATCTGAAGAAACGGCTCATCTTCCATAATAGATGGACCAGATAGGAAAGGATGACAACCTGTTTTCATCAACGAGCGCTAGTCACCTGAAATCTATTATCCAGTTAATGAAAGAATATCAAGAGTTACGAGCAGGCTTCACGCATCAGAATGCCATCACCAATGATGTGTTAAACTGATAAATAAAGGCTTCCACACTCTATAAAGCCCATTTTAAACATCGTAACAATGTCCAGCAACATTTTTTATGTTTAAGTCAATGGGATATGACGAGGCAACAAAGACTGTTGCAGAGGAAGGGAATTCCCTCCCCCCCTTGTTACCAAAATACAGTCCAATCAAAATCTTAAAAAGTTAGTATTGAATGAATTCTAGCCACTCCAGCTTGTCGAGGTAAAGAGGTGTTGAGGATATGTCTCCGAACTATAGATCACAACAATATTATTAAGCCTAGATTCACTTATGTCCTATGAAAAGGCATTGATCTATATTTGCCACACTTGACCCAAGTGAGGTAAATGGGTAGTCACAAGATGTTCATTCCTTAAAATGCTTAAAATTGCAACCATGCTAAAGCAGGAATAATAAGGTACTTTGTCAAAAGTCATAGCCATTCGTTCTTGCAGGAATCCCACTATTTTTACCAATCCTATAATTTGAGCATAAACAAATAATGGAGAATTTGGGAAGCTGCTACGTCAAGACCCATAGCACCTATATAGCCCTTCGTAGTAGAATTCCTGTAAAAAGACATGACACAGACTCTTGACTAGTTGCCTCATATTCAGCACTAAGAAACATTTGTATCAAGCACGGTGTAATTGTTGCATAGTTTCATTTATTATCAAATTAAGTATAGGTGTATGTGACTTACTTCATTGAAATTGTCGAAGGGTCCTACGCTAGGCCTGGAGGTACGCGAGTGTCTTGGTGGGTAACTCTGCTGGATGGCAAGATCTTTGGCATGCTGATGAAGCATCTGTTTAAATTCTTCCTCTGAAATAAAAGCAGATTCAAATTTGAAGAAAATTGTATTGTGATTAAAGAGAGAAGTGCAAGTATTCTAGGTTAAATGAGAATGACATCATGATTAAAGATTAACACAAGATTTCTACATGTAGATTAAAAGAGAATAATAGTCAGTAAAACATCTACGCAAGTATTGTAGGTTACATTATATTTGATGCTCAAGCAAAAGTACTCTCTTAAAAGTAGAATATTGTGTTAATCCTTAATCATATTTATTATTTTCTTTTATTATTGCATGAATAATTCAGCATTATAGGGTAGAAGAGAATCATTTCCATTATTGAAAAATTCAAATAACCAAAAAATTATAAAACACAGATGAAAAATATAAAAACACAGAGAACAATGAAAACCAATACCAAAAAATGCTAACCAAGGTCAAGTGCCCCTTAGTCATTAGGTTAGAACAACAAAATGTCTGTCATGTACATAAATAAAGACAATGAATGCAGGGACATGAACAAGATTAATAAAGGTAAAAGATGGATGGAACACAAACGTGTAAGGTGAAAAACACGTTTTCAAAGAAGCCAAGGTCTAGTAATCCTTTTTTATTAAAAAACATGACTGTCATGAATATTAAGAAAATGAATGTAGGAAATAAACAAAACAAGAATAGAAAAACAAAACAAGAATAGAAACAAAAAACATGGAGCACATTGATAATACATGCCTATAGAAGCCAAGGTCTAGTAGCCCTTCAGTTCACAACAGTCTTAGTTACAACTGCAAATGTTTTATGATCCAAAGATATGAGTTGATATAATATTAATCAGAGGCCAAATGATAAATGGATTGAGTTCCTTCATCAAAATCTTCACCACGTTATCTATTACCCTAGTTTTGACTACATACGTTAGGCCTGATATACCTTGAGGCTCAGTCCCCATGAATGTCTAATACACTTGCCTCAAAAAGAAACAAAAGTGAATGAGAGTGAATGCTTCAGAATGATTTAAGAAAAAAATCATTATCATTACCTATACAAGGTATTTTAGCAGATAAATAAAAGTCATATTTAGCTCACTACTCTCAATCCAAGACCTATGATGTAAATATTTGCCATGTTACCCTCCCTGGGCTTTACCCATAGGAATCTAGTACAAAATAGAGGGCAATATTGGCCATATTTCTGCTAATGTGCTTGTACAGTAGGAGCCCATTTTGATAGCTAATTTCAGTATTTGAGAAATCTGGCTGCAACCAGTTTATGAACTAACGCATTGTAGATAATGCGCGGCGCGACCAGTGCATACACGAACCCAAGCGCAAGATTTCTACGCGTTAAGTGTATTTGCGCGCCATGCATGATGTGCGACTGCAAGGTAACAATTCACCTCACATTTGCTCATTAAGGGTTACTTTGCTAAGTTTGTGAATTACCTGAAATCAGAAGTAGTGATAAGCAAACAGGCTTATAAATTGTTCCAAATAATAGCTTGAATTACACATTGTACAGCCTTAGGAAATAATAATATTGACTGGCTCTTCTTTCGGGAAACATAAAATATGTTGCCCTCATCTAAAGACTCGGGCCAATATGATTCTGTTGCGGGCGACATATTCGATGTTCCCCTCAAGGCCAGTCAATATTATATAAATATTCTACCAAAGTAACAATTACTTCAGGATTAAATCCATTTTGTGACAGAGGTAGACACGTAGAGTAATAAATAAAAATGGATTTAGCTTTGAGGAAGTTTCCTGATATATAGTGGGTGCATCATGGTCTAGTGGTTCTGACTCTTGCCTTTGAAATAGAGGGTTGCGGGTTTGAATCCCAGCCATGGCGTGTTTTCCTTCAGCAAGAAATTTATCCATACTGTGCTGCACTTGACCCAGGTGGGGTGAATGGGTAACCGGAAGGAGTAACTCCTTGCATGCACTGAGTGCCGGTGATGGTAGCTTGAGCTAAAGCCAGGGTAGTAATAGCAGCGCTTTGTATCCTCAGGCAAAAAGCACTTTATAAATCCAGCTATTATCGTTATTATTTTAGTTAGGACAAAAGTTGCTGGCATTAAGTTAGTACACAGAACTGACCAAAAAAAAGTTTTGCTAGAGAACTTTCAAAACAAGGGAACAGTAAATTACCCAAATTTTATGGGAAATAGAAGAAATGATTTGAAGAGCTTTATCGCAATTGCATGATAATTCTGTCTCAAGGAATAATTTTGGCCAAATTCATTTTGTTTATATAAAATGGAAGTATCTTTCTCTTTATAACTGTACAAGAGAAAATACATATGTATTCCAAATAAAAGATAATTCAGAAACAACCACTCTAAAATCTTGCCACATTACAAATTTATTAATTGAATGCTATGATCATTGACAATAATTGTTCATATTCTTAGAGGGTTACTTTTGGTAATTGACTCAGTTTTTGGATGTGGTGGTTTTGGGTAGGAGGGGAGGGATAGAGGGGAAGGAGAATAAGAAAGAGAATACCCCCCCCCCCTTGAACATAAGACCTACACACATATCCCTTTTCTCATATCCTAAACAAACAATCTGCATCGAAATAATACAGATATGTAAATAAAAATTAAAGATATTCAAATTGAGTAGATTTGGTTTCAACTCAGACATAAAGGTCTTTTAGTTTGATTGTTCTAGATTTCAAACTCCGGTTTAGAACAATCCAGAAAGAGCTCCTCAATTTGAGCATTCTTTGTTTCACACTCAGATTTATCACGTTAAGGACAAACCTTTTAATTCCGAGTGTTCTGTTATAAGACTCAGAACTATCAATTTTGAGTTAGAGATCTCTAATTTGAGCAATCTTGGTTTCAGACTAAAGAGTTAGTACATTTAGGACAAAGATGATAGTTTAAGGAGATCTACTTTAAGCTCAGAGCTATCAAATTTGAGATTTACGCTTTCCAATTTGAACAGGGTTGTTTCAGACTTTAGTTTTTGGTTTTGAGTATCAGACTTTGGTTTCAATCTAAAAATTCATCATAGTTAAACAGATGCTCTTGAATTTTAAGTTTCAGACACAAATTTATCATATCTTCAAGAGTCTAACTGGTTTCAGACTCAAATCTATTGCATCTGAGACAGGGTTCTTCAATAATGTTCTCCGTTTCAGACTCGAATTCATCACATTCTAATTTTGAATCTTCTTGGTTTCATACTCAGATTTGCCATTTTGAAACAAAATCTACAATTCTGAGCATTCATTTTTCAAAAACATTTGTTTTCTTTTTGCATATGAGATGGAACTCTTCAATTTGAGCATCATTTTTTTCTCTCATTTGTTTCAGACTTTTTGTTTCAGATGCAGATTTATCACATTTGAGACAAAACTCTTCAATTCTAGAACCGATGTTAGAACTGAGGTTGTGAAAGGCTAGCTGACCTGCTTCAATGTCAGTCTCCGGTACGGAAGGATTAGAAGGAACAGAGAGACTATCTGTCTGCCTAGAGTCAGTCTTTGAAGATGAAGAAGACATGCAATCCTCGACAGCTGATTGGACAAAGCAATACTTAAAAACTACTCTGAAACTTCACAACTACACTACACTACTGGGCACTAAACTACAGCACAGCTCAACATAAACCATGAAGTATAACACAGCTTCATGAGATTCCTAGGGTCTGTTGCATATATACTAACGTTGCCATCCAGTCCCCAGAAATCCTTGATTCTGATTGATTGTGTAGGATTGTTAACAATGATAGTTACCAAGTTGCTACGTTAGTACAAAATTTTATGCAGCAGAGCCCATACCAGAACATATTTTTATTTTTGCACTATTGACAAAGCTACTGACATAGCAACATTGACCAGCAGTGGCAGACCGTGACCCCGAGGAGACAAAGCATTGGAGGGGCACAGCATTCTTCACAAACAATACAGTGCCCCTCCAATGCTTTGTCTCCTCCGGGTCACCGTCCGCCACTGTTAACCAGTGCTTATATGAAGGCACTTTACTTCAAGTAAAAACTGAAAGAATAAAGACTGGAAAATTATAATTTTGTTATATAAGCATATAGGTTGCTACCAAGGGGTGTCTCACAAAGAATGTACTTCTTACTTAAAATGATTCTCGATTGGGCATCGCATATATACCGCATGACCACACTGGTCAGTAGGGGACATGCTCTACCACGTATTAATCAATGATACTATGGATTAAATATCATGTGCACATTGGTGATTAAGCAGGAATTTAGGTCACACTTAAACTCTCTGTAAAACAGCACCAAGATATAATTATTGTGTCTCTTTTCCTAGCGATACCCTTTGATAGAAAACAAAGTCCTCTCTTGACGAAGACTTCATCAAAACCCTGTCGGTCCCCATTTGACTCTAGATTAGAATGATGTATGAGAGTTGCCCGAGGCCCTTCTTTTATAATATACAACCCTTCCTGTCTTCAATATCAATATCCTACTATGCATAGTAGTATCCTAAAAATAGAGGTTCTCAGCATATGATATTGCACTATGTGGTGAAAAGAATTACATTCTTTAGGTAATCTTTGTCCCCGCTTTATTTATTATATATCAATTCATTATTTTGGGGAGGAAAGGGGGCCTAGAAATTAACGTTGCACCGATTATTGCTTTGCAGGGGAAAGGCATCAAGAGCTCCCAGGGTGGCGTCCTATCTGAATATGGTCGTCCTCATATAAACAATGTTTTCCCACTTTTTTTAGGGGGGGGGGGGGATACGCCAAAGCAATAATATCAATTCTAGTCCAGATTGGCTGTTGATTGAGGGAAGCTCCCATTCTCAAGCTAATGTAAAGAGACTGACTCCTGAATTCCTGAAACTTTGCCAAACAAGTGATGAAAGAGTTGGCACTGGGTAAAATTTAGGGAGTATGTCCCTCTATATCTGCTTGGGAAAGGGAGATTCAATCTATCAATGGCCAGTCTGGACTATATCAATGCAGGCATTCTCCTGGAAGACATTGGATCATTTTCTGTTTTATGTAGGGGAAGGCGGGGTAAGTTGTGACACTTTTTGCATTTTGCATGTTAGAATTGATATGACTAATAATCTTGTAGAAATAAGTACCTTTCCTTTACATTTCATTCTTAGGAAATATTTTTCACCTATATTTCTATATATAACTTTCTTTCCCCACACTGAAAGTCATTGTCACCTTTGAAAAAAAAAACCATGTCAAATGGCCCAACTTGCCACATTTGTGGGGTAAGTTGTGCCACCTACTGGGGTAAGTTGAGCCACAAAAACTATGTACAAAATGTATGCGGGAAGAACCAGCAGTCGATTTTTTAAGTAAAGTCTTTTCACTTGCTAATTCACTATAAATACTAACATCCTCTAAAAGTAAAAGAACTGTCATATGAATATGCTCCTTTCTGCCTAAATATCAATGGCTTTTAAAAGTTTTTTTTTTATTATTATACATTACCATAAGAATTACCATGACTCAACTTGCCCCATGATGGCTGGCTCAAATTACCCCAGTCTGAACTTAATGCATTATTTTCAAATCTATACATTTCTTATGCATCCATCATGTAAAAGACTATGACAGAAATGAGAATCCATACCTGGACTAACAATATCGTTCTTATTTCTCTATTATATTTAAAGACGTGTAGGTAAAAATCACTTATTTCTTTCACACCCTTTTTTGCTTTTTTTGGCTGAAATTTGTATTCTCCCATCTAAAAAAGTACTTTTTGTGTCAAAGTTTAAACAATGTGGTGGGGTTAAGGGTTATGTAATGGGTCATCAATACATGACACCACCACAATGTCTCATTTGTCTGACTCATTCATTATTGGCCTGGATGTGGTGGCTCAACTTGCCCCTAGTATGCTCACCTTACCCCCCCCCCCCTCCCCCTACACATGTAAGATTAGTGTTTCATGCAATAAGTAATTCAATCTACCTGTTTTGACTTCCAGTAGCTTCTGCCTGCACTCAATGTCAGCCAGGAGTGTTGCAAACGTCCTTGCTGTCTCTAGGGCATTCTTGGTCCCCTTCTCCCTCATGGGGGCCAGGACAAGAATGAAGAAACGGATCTCTTGACTCGTACGACCCAAGTTGGCAGGGTGCTTCAACCTTGCAATGGCCACCTTGCGTCTTTGCAACGATGGCAAGGAGCATCTGTGTGGAAAATAACAGATTAAATGTCAAGAAGTGGTGATTCATTACAAGTATAGGTATGGGAGACACAACTAAGATGAAGTACTGGATCTCTTGGCTTGTATGGCCCTAGTTGGCAGGGTGCTTCAGCCTTGCAATTGCCACCTTGCGTCTTTGCAATGATGGCAAGGAGCATCTGTGTGGAAAATAACAGATTAAATGTCAAGAAGTGGTGATTCATTACAAGTATAGGTATGGGAGACATAACTAAGATGAAGTAAGGGATTTTGATGGCAAGGAGCATCTGTATGGAAATGATTGATAAAAGTAAAGAGTTAAGAGCAAAGTTCACTAACATGAATAAAGGTTGTCCTCCAGGTTTGCGAGGAAAACCTTGCTTCTATGTCACAACAGTAATAAGCATCTCCAACAGGACAAATCTAAATATCATAAGATTAATCTCTGCCAGCCTGAGGTTTCCAAAATTATCCTGCTATTTGTGACAAAGAGTTGTGATTGATCCAATCATCATCAACTATGGAAAGCCAGCAAGTCAACATATATTATGTATGTTTATTCAAAATAGTTTTTATTATGTATATTCATGCATTTATTGTTTTCTTGAAATTTTGCTTTGCTTCTCTTTGTTTACAAAAAACATTGTGCAAATTTCCTGTAAAAAAAAATTATGACACTGATGGATTTCCATAAAGTTACAATTGATTGGATCAATCGTAACTCTTTGTAAGATGGGGCCCTGGCATATTATCCTAATCAGAATCATCTCAATATTAGATGTAATAAAGCTTCTGAAGCATCACCTCTAGAATATAATAGACTCTACATGTATTCGTGAAATGCACTCAGGGTTTTGATGAATTTAAATTTCTTTACAGTACCAGGGAATTGTCCCTGATGGTACCATTTTATCACACCCTATTCAAGGAAGGAGCCCAAGCAGGCTTTTATACTATCTTTCACTGTAAGAATGCTGTTTAAAAGTTAAAGCATGCTGCTTAAGCCCCTTTTACACCTTCACGGAAGCAACACGGATCATCCCGGATTTTCAATCCGGGGTCATCCGTGTACAGTCCGGGACTACCGTGTACACTCCGGCTACTCATCCGGCGCCATCCTTGATGTACTGGCTTGTCCGGGAGAAAAATTGAACATGTTCAATTTTTCATCCCGGAGTACACGGACTGATAATCATCCGTGTTCATCCTTGTAGCCTCCTTGTACATCCGTGTAGCTACCGAATGCATCCGGGAGGCTCCGTGTAAGAACCGGGTGATCCTTGTTGATACCGGCTCTATCCGGGGTCAAATGTTTGTATTGTTTGCGTACATGAACAATAGTCCGTAATCATAACCAAGCACGAGCATGCTCCAGGTGCTGCAAAAAGGGACGAAACTTCATTCCAGCAAGATGCCGGCGACAAGAAGTGGTAAGGTCCGTGTAAGAACCCAGTAACATCCGTGATCATCCGGGTATTCCGTGTTGGCTCCGGGAGCATATCAAACAGGATCCCTATTGCTACCTTGCCTATCCTTGTAGACTCCGTACTTTTCCGTACATATCCGTGTTAATAACCAGTTAACTCCGTACTCACTCCGGGAATGCTAGGAAAATACAAATTTGGCACCCCGGATCATCACGGATTGAGATCCGTGATGATCCGTGTTGCATCCGTGAAGGTGTAAAAGGGGCTTTAAGCCTGTACAACAAGCGATTAAACTTTTAAACAATTATTTGACTATTTTAAACAACCTGTTTAAAAGTTTGAACAATATAATTTTCGGAGTGACATGCTAAAAAAAAAAGCTTGAAATTTCAACAATCATTTTCACAGTGTACCAAAGGTCACATTCAAAGCTCAAGTGACGAAGGACACTCGCGCAAATTAAGTTATGTCCAAAGTTGCAAAAGCAAATTCATGACATCATAATGAAATTATTATGACATCATTTATGATGATTCATGACATCGAGCGAAATCATTATGTCATCATTGCTTTGTTCACTAGACTTAATTTTTTCTCATATTTAAAGCATGTAATGTTTCAGTAGCATTCAGTAGGGTGACATTTCTCATCATCTCTAAACACCATGAAAAAAATACAGAGCTTGTCACACCATATTGAAAGGAAATTGAAGGAAATTCTTATTGATCACTAATTTCAGAGGGGATCGAAAGGCCGCAAGCAACGGAGGAAGAACAACACAGATAGACATGATAGTCAGGGTAGGAATGACCCTCATGCTGATCACCAACACACCTGATCCTCTCACCCTACCAAGTAAAGGTGCAGGATTCACACGTTTGCTATCGCTACTGTAAACAAGTCAGTCGCCATCCCAGTGATGTCGTGTTACACGAGTCGAGGTTGTGTGCTCATGGGGTAAATAATGGGAGTGACACGTCGTCGTAGTGAGCCAGTGATGAAACACTCTAAATGAGATAAGAGTTGGTGGATTTAAATAGGTATTTTTAACAAGCTGTTTATGAAAGTTACACCTATTGCACTTTGTGACAGTCACAGCTCATTACATGTTTCCAAAGTTTTTGTTCTCACAGGTCAGACAAAAAATGTACAAACTTCTCTGCCAATTTTCATTTTTACAAAAAGTTCATAATTCCATGGCTGGTTAAGTTTTTACTGATTACAGTTCATGTAATTAATGACCAAAATTGTGCTACTAAAGAAAATCATTGATCATTGTTGCATAGTTTTTTATACAAAAAGAAAATAACCTAGGCATCCTAAAGGCAACTATTAATTTAAGAACAATTTAATTTTTCATTTTCCTCAAGTCTATAATTCTTTTAGATATTTCTTTCATAACAGGACTACAAATATTCATAGCCGTAAACAGAGATACAAATAACCCAATCATTTCACAGGCAATCAAAATTCTGGAAAATATTTTATTTTTATTTCCTCTACAACTAAATACTATAATCCCTTAAATTACCGTCATTATTAAGACTATTAATCTCAGTACCGACCAAATCATAACCCACACATCCTATTTAAGGCAACTAAAGTAAAGTGTTATGGGCAATATTTCATACATTTTCTGCAAGTCTTTATGGTCCATTTTGTTAGCTATCTTCATCACAATAAAATCTTTATTTTTGTAGCCACAAAAAGTACATAAACACCATAGGCAATAATAAATTATGATAAACATAATGGCCATATATATTTCATCATATTCTATTTCCCACTAGCCATAATTAGGATATCTTCACCAAAATAGAGTCAATGCTACCATGCTTCATTTCCCCCCATTCTTCAAATCTGGACCAATTGTTCAAATCGGTGGCAATCTGTGTCCCTTCTCGATGCCGATTAGTCGCACGTTAAAGAGTGCAGATGATGTATTGGCTTTCGAGATCTCATGTGCAAGAAGCACCTGCTATCGAATGATTCAATTGGTCCTTAATTGCCCCCTTTTCGTTATCCTCTAGTGACCCAACAGCAAATCAGTGAAGAAGAGTAGTCATTTATCAGACTGCTCCACCGGTAGATGGGAGCGGGGGATGTCGCAAAACGGGATTCAGAGCCAATTTCACACGTAGGGAGATATATTTGGCGATATTACTTGATACCCGGCCCTCATCTGCCGGAGTAAATGACCTGGGAATTGAGTCCACTTCGAGCATGAGAGGAAGAGAGACCTGGGAAAATTGTGCTAACACCTTTCCAAATTAGAAATAGAATGGTGAAATTGACTTCTGCATTTCTTTTATTTCCTTCCTTCCATGTCAAAAACAAAGATTTGGAGAAAAGTTATGTGTTAATATTTCCTACCACACAGAAGGTTGTTACTCAGAATTTTTTTTTTTTGGGGGGGGAAGGGGAACTTGAGTGCTCCGTGACGATGTGGTAAAATGCCTTTTCACTTTACGGAGAATAAGAAGTTGAATCAAGAAAAAGGCTTTGTGATTTTCAGAATAGCCAAAAGAAAGGTATGCCCTTCTGGATTGATTTGCTACCCTTCGATATGTAGCATGTTTTAAAGGTTGGAAGTGCTACTTATAGCACTGCACTGTATATGGTCTTTCATGAAACAAAAAATAAATGATTTTTCACTGATAACTTTGCTCTGAGCCAATCAGATGGGGGATTTTAGTAGCTTATAACAATTACCAGTGAAAATCGCTGTGTATTTGTTTCATAAAATACTTCCCAGGTTAGCCAAGGGACCAAACCATCCATTCGCACTTCTAGCACACTGCATAGATTGAAAACCCCCTATCTCCCAGCAGCCAAAATGGAATGAAATATTCATCAATATCTATTCTGAACCAATATGGTATTAGAGGGAATTACATGTGAATTACATCTTGTTTGAAAATGTTCAAGCCATTTCATAATGGGAATATCTAGTGTTTGAGGTAAAGGAATGGGACTATAAAACAAACAAAAAATTATTGCCAATCACCCAGTTGGTGCATAACTACTTATTGAAATTAAAGAAAACTCTGAAGTTTCTTATATCTCTATATAATTTTGTTTAAAGCATCAGTAATGCACTAAAATGGATTGATTTTTCTCTACTAATTCAGATAAACCTATTGTTGAGGAGAATTTGGATTTAATTTTCAAACATCTGACAATCTTTTCATAACTAGACAAAACTGGTACTTTTTCGTTATAATGTGTCACACACATATAGTTTGTTAGTTAGCTCAACAAAAGATACTATACAACAGAAACTAAGAGAAAATTTTCAGAAAAGAAGTAGAAATTAATTTAATCAAATTAAGTGACTAATTCTTAATGATAGAAAAAAATCTGAAGAATGCATGATTTATTTCTTTATAAATGTAGCAGAAAACATATATAAGACCACATAAAAATGAAAATTACAATAACCTTGCCTAATTAGAGAAGAGAGCTTAATGATCATTATTCAGGCCAAAAACAATTGAGCATAATCACTGCTTCTACAAAATACAACAAAAACTAATCAAAAGAAATGAATATAGGAAAAGAAATAGTAATTAATTCACGTGAATAAGCTGAAAGAAATAATAGCCTACTCAACAAAAGGTACTAAACAAAAAGAATAATCATTGCTTGTATAAAACACAACAGAGACTTATCAAAAGGAAAAAAATATCAGAAGAGAAATAGAAATTCATTCAATTAAGTTTAGTGAATAACTGATGAGAGAGATAGAAAAAAAGAAGAAAATTGGCAGAAGAATACATAGACTGATTACTTTATGCAAATGTAGTAGAAACATACATAAGACCACATGAGAATAAAAATTGGAATCACAATGACCTTGCCTATGTAGAGAGGGGGAAGAGAGCTTAATAGGTGGTTTCAGACCGCCTCGAAGTTCGCCAGTTCCAGGTATTCTCTGATCGGGAAATTTACCCGATCAGAAAATACCAGGTATTTTGGTAATGTGAAAGCAAACTACACGTAATTTCCCCGAAAGAAAATACCCGCTAAATAGTAGGTACTTGGCGAAATTACGAGAACTTTCGTGGGGATTTTTCCAAGGTCGCAGGTATTTTGGCAATGTGAAAGCAAATTACGGGAACTTTTAGCCCAGCGTGTTGTTGGGCGCGGCGGCGTGGGTGGCTGCTGGGCTAGTGATTTTGAATCTCGCGCCTTGCCTGCTTATCAGACCATACTGCGCATGCTCGTAACTTCGGGAATTTATCCCGAAGGATGTGTTTCGGGGCGGTGTGAATGCAGGAATAATTAACGGGTATTTTTTAGCCTTAAAAAGTTCTCGTAATTTAACAGGGATTCTTGTGATCGAGGCGGTTTGAAACCACCTAATGATCATCATTCAGATATAATAACAGAGGTCAAAGTAATCTTACTCATCACGCATAGCTCAATCAATATATTTTCAAATATAGAGACGTCTGTGACATGATGTTACGATTGAACCTGATTGCAGTAGCATTAACACACAGGGGCACTCCTAGTACTTAGCCGACATAATCAGGCGCAGATGCAGGGGGGGGGGGGGAAGGGGGAGGCAGCAGACCTTGCCTCCCTAGCCGAATTTGCTTTTTTTTTGCTGTCAATTTTTTTTAATGAGGAAATGCTCTCATGAGTTTGGTTTTCAAGTTTAAAAAAAAACATTGCCCCCCCTCCCTCATTTTGGTAAATCCTTGATCTGCCCCTGAATATAATGCTCCTCAATTTGCAGGAACTAACTCTATAAACATGCCATAGAGAGAAGATATTCAGACATACTCATAGAGGTCAAATTAATCTAACCATTATGCACTGCCCAAGCCATGGTGGTATACAAGTTGGCCTGCATGTGTATAAAAGTTTCATAACCATGACTATATGATGTGGCATACTATTATCACTGATATCTAAATTTAATGTATTTGCTATCTTTAATATTTATCTAATAATATGGAGATTCAGGAATAAAAAAAGGTTGAATAAAGTATTTGAATTGAAATTAGTGGAAATATTCTCAACCTGAAAAACAAAATATATTCTATAATTCTGCTGTCTTCAATTATGATAAAAAGAGACCAAATATCTTATTTGAAAAAGAAATCAAGGATACAATACCACATAGAATTCACAAAAAGTACACCAATACACAATCATACATGTATGCAGCTTTTATGATTAAGCAATATACATGTATGGTAGGGATTAATTTAAATGTCAAAGTCATTGCTTCATGACCATCTACCTGATAGACTGTCCTGTATATCACTGTCTACCATCAATATTAATAATGACCTTCAAACTTGATTAGAGTTCTTCAGTGCAATCGCTTTGACAAATTATAGGATGAATTGAATATTACTGCCCAGTCTGTGTTGTGCAGCTTGTACACGACTGCACGTAGTTACCTACATGTATTAAAACAATTTGTTATGAAAAGGATGTCAATGAATGAAACAAGCCCATAATGGATTGAACTGATATTCATTCATGTATAATGAATATTTTCATACCCTATCATTTTAATAATGTTTATTTATCTGGATATCTTTATAATTATATTTTGTTCATCTGGACTTTGCAACTTCAGTTTTCATTTGTCTAATTTTTCTACATGTCAATTGATATCTTAATATCTTAAGATATTAATGCCGAACCTCCTTGTAAACTTATCTAGAATTACGGAGATATTTCGCCAAGTGAATTTCAAACTTTCCTGTATCTAAAACTAGATTTTGCATTTACCTCTAAATGAAAAATAGTGAACCCTTCAAGCTAATAATCCTGAGACCTGAGATCATACTATTAATGGGGGGGGGGGGTCCTCATGCCCCATCGAATCCCCTCCCCCCACTTTGTAAACAAACTGGTAACAGAAAAGAGCGACCTTGATTATGATTTGATGAGGTACAGCTGTTTTCAATGAATGTATACATGAGCAAAATGTGCTACACAGATGGCATGCCGTTCAGAGCTATGTAATATTGCCTTGTGAGCCCTATATAATAATTGTTCATATTTTTTCACAAGTTACAGTCTGAGGTTGCAGTTTACAGACATATTAGAATAGTTGGACAGGAGAGAAGTAAAAGAAAGAGGCTACATTCTCCAAACAAACAATAGTCTGAATATAAGGTTCTATGATAAAGAAAGTGCAGTGATGAATGAAGAATACTTACAATGCACATATCCATGACTGATCATAGTCAAAGCCACCACCTTCACTTGTACTGGTGCCCTGCACGGTCTTTGAGAGTACGTGAACTGGAATAAGAAGAGCAAAGAAAGATGATTAATTTCTACATTTTCATTTATTAATATTCCATGTTTATATTGAGAAGATAAGAAAACAAGCATTGAAATCACACCAAACCAAAGTCAAAGGATAAACATGAAAAATATTAGAATATTTTACAATAAAAAATTAAACAGGACAAAGAGGTGTAACCGAATGTCACGTAGGCTTATCAAGGGTATTTGCCATTCATTATAACTGTTACAAAGATAGGAGAGAACAAAAAACTTTAAATGCTAAAAATTTCCACCCTTTCATGTATTAGAGGATAGAAAGAAAAATCAGTGAAAATGAGAGATGAAAGAATGACTAAATTGGGGATAGAAAGAAATCAAATGCAATAAAACATTTCATTGCACTATAAGACACAAGACAAATTTGTTCACAGGTGTACAGAGGGTATCCAATTTGTTTGAGTTCTGAATGCTAATGTATATTTGTTTACTGCTGTGCCTGGGATAGTTCGAACAGACCATTCTTGAATATTACCTACTTTAAGGTGCTTTCAGACTTGAAAACATATCGTATCTTATAATCTACTCCAATAAATTTTGCCAGTATGATAGCAAATTGTCTGTAATAACCCTGAAGAGAACATTGCCTAATTACTAGGCAGTGCAAGACATATGGGATTTTTCAGAGATTTTTCAAAGGTAGCTGCTATTCTTAGTATTGAAAATCAAATTATGAGAACTTCCCATAACTGGACCTGGGCGTGGGTGCCCCCCTCTTTCTATCTAATATCCTGAATCCTCATTTTTTTCTCCCCCTGTAAAAAACCCCTGGGAAAAAACTTCTTTCTCCCCCCCCCCCCTTCATGTAACACTTCTATCTCCCCCTTCCCCTGTTTTCTATGCTTTCCTAATCTCTTTCTTTTCAACTCTCTTTTCTCTCTTTCACTTTGTCAAAAAAGGGATTCCCCCTGACGTAATGAACATTCTCATAAAAGCAGAATAAGAAAAACACATCAATAAATTCCATCTCCCAGCTTTAATAGTTAAAACAAGAAAGAAAAAGAAAGAGAACAGGTGTAATGAATTATCTAACAGGTTTTAGATAGGGAGGTGATAACTCACTTCATAATAGCAACATCATGAAAAATTTAGTCAACCCCTCAAAGAGATTTGTTTAGATGTACCAGGTACTGCAGTATCTGAGCAACTTTAAGCTGTGTGAGGTATACAGTTTAGAAAAAGAATACTAATTATTACTTCTTAAGACAACAAGTAACCATATCCAGCTACAATTTCATTTTTCATATAAAAATCTTAAATCTATCATGATATTAGTAATCAAAAACAGAGGAAGGTTTCTGGGTGACTTGAACAGAAGTCAGTATAAGACAAATACAATTTGTATCTTCTGCTGTAAAATGAGCCACAAAAATATTTCAACAAATTTGTTTTTATTTTCACTGTCGTCCTGCCGGTAGTTTTTTTTACCCTGCACTAGCAAACCTAGCGGCTAAATTTCCATTATGCTGATAAAAAAATCATGTTATCAAGAAGACAGAGAAAAATGACAAGGAAAGTTTTGCAGAAAAAGGTCTAATTGGAGCAGAAAAAAAGGGTAGTCAGCCCATCCTGTCCGGGCATCGTGATGATCTTACACATTGCCATCAATCAAGCTACTCAGTTTCTCTTGACGTCATTAAGGGGGTGCATTCCGACAGAGGGGTGCTTGGTTTGTACCCACTGCCTAAAATTGCACAGCAAGTGGCAATATTTCCAACCAACGGTTGATAAGGTTAATTCATATATTAACCAACCTAATCACAGTAGAGAAAGAATGTTGGTGATAGAGCTATATTAACTAGCATGATCTAATGCCCTTCTTGTTGAAGTATGATGTATGTTGTATACACTGAATAATTTTGAATATGATTTTGGTTGGCTTACATATGAACTTAACAACAAAGCACTGATATTGCATTTTAAATGTGCAGATGTCAAACCTATATTTGTAAGCCAGATTGCATTGTCGTGTTTGGCCTGGGAAACCCCATATCCTACGCTGAGATATACCAATGACCGAGATGAACCCATTTTTCAAGCATCTCACATGTATACTGACGGGGCTATAACATGACATGAAATCATAACAGAGCTCTGCCAAGTGTGTAATCATGTTAAATTGCTCTATCAGCAGTGCATGTCTGCGTGCATTCCAAACCTTTATCCTAGCCTCTCTATCTCTCTCAATCTGTATCTATCATCCTAGTTAAAGATCTATCAGTCCACTGTATATTATGATAAAATAATCATTGAGCTCTAAGAAGAGTTCATGTTACACGGCCCTGTCACACCATTCCATATGAGTTGCGGGCAATCACCCACATAATAATGAAATGCTCAAACTTCTGTGTGGACAAATCAGACTTGAATGCGCTCCTGCTGGCAACCATGCGCGAGATATGTATGAGATGTCGTCAATGTGGGCGACCTACGACAAGCAAAAGTAGTCACCCACTAGTCACACACGCAAAGCTTGCACGGAATGATGAGACAGGGTTCTGCCTTGAATCACAATATCTATTCCTTATCATCTATTCATATGTACACGACCAAAGAAAGTTAGACTTTGGCAAGGACCATATCAACATTTATATGATGCCTAGATAGATCCTCGTCATTTGATTGGTTGTTTGATACCAATCATTCAGCCCATTTTACAATGACGTCATCAAGCACGCAATTTTGGATCCATTCGTCGTACAATTTTGTTTCCATACGATTTTGTCCATTGCATGTGCGCACCAAGCCTGCAGGCACCACACGCAAAGATGTATTTGCAGTGCCCATGTTATATGTACGGGACAGACCGAGCTTGCACTGCATGGGCATATTCTGAATCGAAATTCATTAACTTCATACGAAAAAATGTCTGTTTCAAGGTGTAAAATAAACTAAATAATGAATGTTCTTTATATTTGTGCAATGACAGAATACTTCATTTCGTGAAAGATGAAGTGTCCGATCCAGTCAACTTGGCTATACCTTGTTTTCATCTTTCACCTCATGAAGTATTCTGTCCATTGCACTCATAAACATTCATTATTTGTATATTACTTGAGTGCTCTTTACTACAGAACGGTGTTTCAAGATACAAGTATAAATCAGCAAGTGTATCCATGATTTTTTGTTTAAAAAAGAATCATAAATACAGCCTACAATTCACTAATACATTCATATCTACTGCAGATAAGAAGGAACAAAAATTCATCAATTTTGGTGGAATTTCTATCAGTTATTTTGTTTATCTTTCTCAAGGTGTACTGCTGTGCCATAAAAAGGTTAGAAATTAGTTTAGGCATCACATTATCATGTCACTGTGTCAATGCTATATTGAAGTAAAGTCTTTCAAAATTATACCTACAAATGATTCCATGGCCCCATTGCATGCACGTTTACCATTATAGAATACTATGGTAACTTGAATGGAATCCTTGATTCTGATTGGCTGTTGATCAGCATTACAATGGTAGTTACAACTGGATGTCAAAGTTACCATATCCATAACTTTTATGCAACAGGGCCCTTTTAGTGTTTCTCAGTACACATTTGCTCGAATAACCACAGTCTATCTGCATTAGTATATTCACATCTACTCATGATAAAGATTAAAATATTACCCCCCCCCCCCCCCTCCATTTCTCGCGTTTTTGTCTTTCCAATTCACTCTTTACAGATGATTTCATGAAATACCCACCGTAAGGGTGTTTCATAAATATTTAAATGCAACCTTATAGAGATACATACATACAGTCCAGTTGGGATTGGAATTTAACACATTTCATCATTGGTCAGATCATGCTGATAGGACAAACGCTATATAATGTGCACCAGGCAAAAATTCATTTTTTTACTTGGGGGGGGGGGGCACTTTTCACAACCTAGTGCCTAAATACAAAACATTGGATAAGCTTTAACATTGCCATGAATGAGAATATTCTGGGGCTCTGTTTTATATTTTCATGGCTGTTTTATATTTTCATGGCTCTTTTGAGCATCTCTTTGGGGGCGAAATTGCTCTGAGCCCCTGTGTAATTTTTTTCCCCCAATGTGGGCTTCGGCACTAAGCATGACTCTAGGTCACACCTGAGTCTTCGTCAAACACCCTGTAGGTGTGACAGTTCCTTTAGGTAGGCTTCATGGGCCACTGGGATGCAATACATTTATACTGCCTCAGTGACAGCAGATACATGCACAGTGAAGCAATGTGTCTATAGAGAGGGATAAGTAATTCAGGAACTGAAGAAGCCAGATCTTATTCCCAACTCAAGGGGTGGTATTCCTGGGGCAGTGCTGGGATATATATGAGTACAAGACAACCTATGGGTGGCATCATGTTTTACCTTGATTGAATTATATAGGCATTATAGAGCAAAATGGCTGACACCTCTCCTTTTCTTCCTTATTTCTTTTTTATTTTTGTTTTCTCCTCTTTTCCCACATAAAAAAGAATTAATTCTTCAATTTGATTAGCAGTTTAGGCTACAATATTAGGGAAATTTGTTGATCATTTCACAAAATGCACTGCAAAATTGCAATGTGAAACCAGGCAAATTAGTGCCTGCAATTTATGTCCTATCACATTTTCTAGAAATAAGAAATGACTAAGCACTCATGCATGGCAACTGTTCTGACCAATCAACATACAACATTATATATAAGGGTCCAGAGGATATGCTTCAAATATGAATCTTAAAGCTATGGTTGAGCGTGATTGGCCTTCAAAACTCAAATTCTTTAGCATTACATCTTGGTACTTTAAAAGACTTCATTTCAATCAACTAAACATCCTTATAAAGCATGTTTCTTACAAGTAGAAAACTAATTGTTGATTAAATGCAGCTGTAGACCTATGCCCAATGCCAAGGTGATTATGCCTTACCATGTGCACCTACTAAGAATACAGCCAAGGGTGGTACTTGTAAATCAATCGACCTTGAATAAGAGGGTCTTGGATAAGCTTTTAATGTAAGGACTTGGGGTGACTCCTCGTTGATTTATCAGGCACTCTTCAAAGGCCAAAAAGGTCCCTGTTTGATTTATTCATGATTTGCACAACGGGGATCCCATATCATAAAGATTGGAGATCGGTGGGGCTGATTTCTAAGATTGATTGCATTGATGATTGTGACTGATCAATCAAAGAAAAGTTACAAAGCCATGAATTTTTAACATATCCTAGACATGCATGTGAGTTACAGTCTTCATTATGGACTCCCTTCTTTTGTCGCCACTTTTAATCATCCATCCTGATGAGGAAAAAAATTCTATCTTGGCAACATATCTTTGATGCAGAAATAGCAACTTTTGGAAATTAGAGTAGAGGAAAATTTTAAACTGACATCAAATTATGTGGGCATAGAACACATCTCGATTGCTTCCGATCCAGCTCTGGGTTGCGAGATGCTCTCTGGTGCAATCAGAGCCTTATTTGACATTACTTAACATATTTAAGAAAAACACATAAAACAGCTCAAACCATTCTTTTTTTAAATAAAGGTAAAGAATAAAAAAAACTTTCAACACAATTATCTGAAGAAAATATGTTGACAGTAAGGCTGGAAGTTGGGGCCATGTTTGGAGAGCCTTACATTGGAATTGGGAGGGTTGGCATCAGTAGGGTGTTTCAAACCGCCTCGATCACAAGAATCCCCGTTAAATTACGAGAACTTTTTAAGGCTAAAAAATACCTGTTAATTATTCCTGCATTCACACCGCCCCGAAACACATCCTTCGGAATAAGTTCCCGAAGTTACGAGCATGCGCAGTATGGTCTGATAAGCAGGCAAGGCGCGAGATTCAAAATCACTAGCCCAGCAGCCACCCATGCCGCCGCACCCAACGACACGCTGGGCTAAAAGTTCCCGTAATTTGCTTTCACATCGCCAAAATACCTGCGACCTTTGGAAAATCCCCATGAAAGTTCTCGTAATTTCGCCAAGTACCTACTATTTAGCGGGTATTTTCTTTCGGGGAAATTACGCGTAGTTTGCTTTCACATTACCAAAATACCTGGTATTTTCTGATCGGGGTAAATTTCCCGATCAGAGAATACCTGGAACTGGCGAACTTCGAGGCGGTCTGAAACCACCTTCTGATGATGTTACATCTAATAAAACTGGGAAGCATTTCATGACATAACCTACTGAAACCCTTACATCAGGGGCCCGTAACAAAAAGATTAGCAATCATCGTAGAACAATTTTCTACGACTGATTCCATTGACTACAATGTACAATCAATCGTGAAAATCAAGCATACGATTAATCGCTAACCTTTGTGTTACAGGACCCTGATTAGCTAATAGCAAATATTTCAGGGAAACTCACCGACAAGATTCTTCAGGAAATACTCCCCAGTGATCATCATTATGGGAACAGACCCCAATGTCATGCATGAGAGGCAGAACATGCTAATAATATATCCAAGCATTTTATGGGGCATCATCATTAGAACTCAACCTGTCATCATGGTTATGGGAACAGACCCCAGTGTCATGCATGAGTGGCGGAACATGCTAGCAATGTATCCAAGCCTTCGATGGGGCATACATTGTACTCCATGACATCAAGTCGAGCAAGAAGTCATAAGTGTTTTATCGCCAGGGGCTGTGCACCAGAAATCAGATGAGTAAAAACACATGCTAAGTGATACAGTTGGACTGTCAGTGGTAATAATTGTGTTAGTGCCCCTAGGCCCACACCTGCAAACCATTCCAATACATACTCTATTTTGGGTATGTGGGACTGCAGATAGAGAGTTCTATTTAAAAAAAAAAGAAAGAAAGGGGTCTGGTACTGCCTATGATAAAGGTGACTCTATTACAGGTGATAACATCTTTTGGCATTTGATACCATCACTGTCTTTTTGCAGAATCAAATACTTAAATGGAACAATGCGCTCTTGAGCAATTCACTCAAACTCAACAACCGACAGAAGGGGGGGTGGGTGCCGTAACATTAAAAAAATAATGATAATAATCCCTGTAAATTTCAATGGGGTTGACATTGAAACACCATTTAGAATTATGCTTCAAAGAAAAACTGTCCCAGGAGGAAAAAAATATTTCCTTGGCTGTATCCCATCCAATCCTAAGGATATAAAAGCAGATAAAAAAAGCAGATTAAAAAGAAAATTACAACTGTTGGTCACATATTAATATGAATGTGACAATACAGTTTACTCCCCCTTGATTCCTTTCTGGGGGGCGTTTCATGAAAGGACTTGTCGGACGTTTTATCCGACAGTTACCATAGGAACAGTGCCTCTCAGCCAATCAAAATCATGGAAAGATGTCAGATCTGACAACCTGTCGGATAAAAAAAATGATGAAACGCTCCCCAGGTCTACTAAAACAAAGCAATCATGAAACCTCCTTCATGTTGACATTATATGACCTGTGCACTTCTGTATCAAAGTTGTTCAGACTAAACAGTTGTCTCTAACGAGCTAATAAAACAAACTTGTTGTTTCAATCAGCAGGCTGTCTCGTCTGATAAGGTGTCCCCAAATGATTTCTCTCTTTTCCTTTCCCCCTATTTTTCTTCATTTAAGAATAAGTCATGAAGGCTTATGACAAGACATAAATTTCTCATTTCTGAAACTCAATCCTCAACAGATTCTTGGTAGAATATACATATCAGTACCGTACTGCAAATGTTAGCTTTTCCTCAAAAAAGAAAACAATCAATACACACTGTAATAGTACTAAATGTGGCCATAAATAATTATGATGTGCATCATGATATTATTATTGATCGACGGTTCCAAAATGAAATATAAGAGCTCTTTTTTGTGAATTTAGTAGTAAAAAGAGTCAACTGGAATTTTCAAGTACAGTGCTGGTGTTGGATGTAATCAAACTCTTTCGTCTTCAATATCAACTGCAGGTTCCAAGAAATATTTGGTGCTATTACTACGGTGTGAAAACTGGCATGAATACACAAACACCAGTAGTCCACACAGAATTTGAAATCAACAAATTATTAGCTCATGTACTGATAATAATTTATGCATTTCTTTTGCCAAATAAATCTCTGCCTCTCTCCCGGGTAGTTGCGATCAATTGCAAGTCAATTTTTGGTACCTAAATCAATCACAGGTCTTGCAGTTAATTGCAAATTAGTGATTCATTGCTAATTTGCTCCTTGAAACAAGAAGCTTAATCTGATTTGCTACAGCTAACGTTGAACTATCAGTTGTAAAATTGCAACAGAATATTTGCAATCGATCGCAAATATTTTCTTGCAACACCCCCTAAGTCACACCAATGAAACCCACTCTAAACTGACCATGATATGCCATTTCAAATAACACTACAGCTTTGATTAATCTGGGGAACCGTTTCATAAAACTTGGAAATTGGAAATTTGCAATAACAGTTAAAGAGAAACTCCAGTAGTTGCAGTAAACACTGATTTCATGAGAAAGACTGTAAAACAAGGCTTAATTGTCAGTATATCATCGAGGATCTAGATCTGGTACAGTGACATAAACTGAACTTTGTGAAATCTTGAAATCTACGCTGAAAAATGTTCACACTGAAGATCACCAACACAGATAGGCACACGTGGGACAGTGTATCACTATTGCTGGAATAAAGACCCGACGGAAGTGACCGAATCCGCGCTTATTTTGCTTATTTCTTGGCAATTACACAATTTCTTCCAGAATCCTTTGGCACATATTTTTTATTCATACAAACAGACACTTGGGTGGTCATTATATTAGATTCTGTAGTCATTTTGAGATCGTTACCAAAACTGGAATTTATCTTTAAAAGCTACTGAAAAACTTAAATCTGATTGGCTGATAGCAGATTTGTTATAGAATCTCTGTCCCTTTGTCATTAGAAAAAGTCTTAATGAAACGGGACCCAGTAGTTGGTGTGACTGCAGCATTATGAATGCATGCAAGTGTTTGAATGAGATAAGAATACTGATTGAGAAGCCATGAAATATCTCAGGAAGACATCAATCATACATGTTTATGTCCAAACACGTAAAGAGTTCCCATGAATCACTCAATACCAAGGCCCTGTCTTACAAAGAGTTGTGATTGATCCAATCAATCTCAACAATAGAACGCCTGCTACCGTGTGTCATACTTCTTCATCTTGTATGCTCCTCCCAATTTTGTATCAAATGAGGATGTTGCTGACATTCTTTACTTAAGTTGCGATTGATTAAATTAATTACAAAACTTTGTGAGACAGGGCTTATGTGTCTGATAACAAACAATATGTTTAACATATTGACATAAGGGGATGAAGTATTTAAGACACAGACAAGAAGCTGTTCATTGAAAACATTGGTGCATGAGGTGACTCTAATAAGCTGAAGCCAACTTAGATTCAAATTTAACTCCACATGGTGGTCTGGTGCTTTATCTGTACTATATACCATATACCATTGATATAAAACTTACAGACCCAATACAATCTTTTTCGAATGTGAATGAACACTTCATACCCTACATTGCTCATGCAAAAATAACTGATTTTAAACCTCTATCCATGAGCAAAATTAATTAATATAATGTGGCATGCTCTGTTAGCATGTCATTGATATGATATCATGTCACTTGTCTATGATGACAGGACTTAATGAAATGTGCATAACAGAAGCTGATACATCATCATCTATGGTAGATGTGAAATAACTGACTACTTGATGAAGGACTTTGCGATGAAATATGTGTGTGAAGATATGAGGTTATCTTATTTAGATATGAAAGGACTTGTTTTTTCTATTTTCATGTTTGGATTTTCTTCAAGGGATCCTCTCAAGAATGAGCATTTTCATTAAACATGATTGATTGATTGAGGTTCAACATTACCACCAAGATAATGTGTCTGAATAACTGTAAAGTTAAGTTTAAATGGTAGGATTTGTTTTCTTCATGTTATTCATTACAAAGAAAATGGGGAAGTAAAAACATGTCCAATATTTATGACTTCCCTGAATATTAAGAAATATGAAATAGCTCATTTGACTAGAATAGCACAGCCACTGACTTTGCAAAATTGTATAACCAAAATTTTTTACCCGATTTTTAAGGGAACCTTGGAAATTCCAGCAGAAACCTGGGCCCCGTTTTACAAAGAGTAGCCATTGATCTGATCGATTGCAACTATGGATGGCCAGCAATGTCAACATCTATTATGCACGTTTGTTCAAAATATTTTCTAGCTATGACATATATTCATGCATTCATGGCTGTCTTGAAAAATTAACCGTGCTTTTCTTTGTTTACAAAAGACATGCACATTTCCTGTAGAAAAAAATTATGACACTGATGGATTTCTATAGAGTTACAATTGATTGGATCAATCATGAATCTTTGTAAGACAGGGCCCCAGATGAGTATTGACAAAATGTTTGTGCTGACAAGGGTGAAAATTATTGAACATAATACAGTGCACTCCAAAACATTTAACATGCACTGTACATGACATTTATTGGATCCAAAATAGCTCTAATATGTTGATTTAAAAAAAAAAAAAAAATTAAATTAAAAGGAAGAAAAATACACTCATTTCCAGCTAAATCAGTTGATGGGAACAGGTTTTTTATTAATCAAATCAATGACAGAACATGAAAGCAATTTTGATTTTTTTCAAAAATCTCATTACAGAGGAAATCTGGAATTGGAATTATTTACAAAACTTTGTATGTGGGTGTTAAAATCAGGGAATTTGATTTATCTCTGGACAAATCTGACTGGCATAAAGAAACCGCAAAACCACAAGCAAAAGAGCCAGGGAAATGCTTTGAACAGACTACAGACTATCTGATTTATGCATCAATAACATGGAATGGAATCACATTCATGTGAAAACAATGAAAGAAACAGACACCAGAGTATGGAATATCATTAGTAAGTATCAGTATGAGTCGACATGATGAGTAGATAAAGACATTATACATTCTTTTATCTTTCCACATCAAGTGTCACAAAGAAAGCCGAAAAAATATACAAAATGTCATATTCTGCCTTCTATTTACAAAAATACAAGGAAAGAATTATTTTTCAAAGACCTGCACATGTTCACTATTTATCAATAAATCTGAATGTTAATTTTTTTAATCAATAGTAGGGGAAGGTGGGGTAAGTTGTGACAGTTTTTGCTTTTCGCATGTTAGAATTGATATGATTAATAATCTTGTCGAAATAAGTACCTTGCTTTGAAATTTCATTCTTCTGAAATATTTTCCACCTATATATAACTTTCTACCCCGACTGAAAGTCATCGTGACCTTTGAAAAAACCGATGTCAAATGGCTCAACTTGCCCCATATATAGAGTAAGTTTGAGCCACCTTCTGGGGTAAGTTGAGCCACAAAAACTATGTACAAAATGTATGGGGGAGAACCAGCATGTCAATTTTTTGTTTAAAGTCTTTTCACTTGCTAATTCTCTATAAATACTAATATCCTGTAAAAGGAAAAGAGCAGTCATGTAAATTTGCTCCTTTCAGCCTGCATTTCAATCGATATTTATGGTTTTTTTTTTTTTAAGATACATTGCCACAGGAATTACCATGGCTCAACTTGCCCCATGCTGTTTGGCTCAACTTACCCCAGTCCGAACTTAGTGCGATAATTTTGTATCCACACATTTATTATGCATCCATCATATAAAAGACTATGACAAGAATGAAGATCCATACCTGGACTAATAATGTTGTTATCATGTCTTTATTATATTTAAAGACGTGTGTGTTTATAAAGCATTTATCTATTTCACACTCTTTTTTACTTTTTTGGCTGAAATTCACATTTTTCCCTCTAAAAAACTACCTTTTGTTTCAAAGATGGAAACAATGTGGTGGGGTTAGGGGTTATGCTATGGGTCATCAATACATGACACCACCACAATGTCTGACTCATTCATTATTGGCCTGCGGCTGGTGGCTCAACTTGCCCCCTATGCTCAACTTACCCCGCCTTCCCCTACATGTAAATGATAATCATATTAATATTTTCTTAAACCTGCATACAATCCCTCAATATCATTAAGTTCTATTCCCATTTTTTTATGTATGGGCATCAAAGGAAACTATTCAATTCCTACAGGATAATTGTTGGTCAAATCGTTAAAACAGATAAACTCTCTATTCCCATTTGATTTTTCTGCTCTTCTTAATTCTTGAGGCAAAGTAAAACAAAATATTGAGGTCATATAAAATCCTGTTTTGTATCCATTACTATACTTGGACTATACTTGGACACACAAGAGAATAAAACTGGAGAATGTATGGAAATTTTTTCTCAACACAGAGCCAGAGGCGGGGAAGCTAAAGTGCAAATATAGCCCCAAAGAAAAGTAGTTTCCGGAATGACCTGTTACAAACAACTCACTTTTGCACCATGGCGACCATACATTACATATTTTCTTTCTTTCTGTTTTACTGGAATATCAATTCATAGTGTAGAATATTGATGCAACAGTTGCAACTTAACTCTTTCAGTGACATTCTCAAATATAAACTTCACTCTGTTTCCCCTATTAAAGTAGTGCTCCAATAATGTTCAGATACCGATATATACATGAGCTATGTCTCTATTGGATATGAAATTGAATTCTAAGCAACTAGTTAAAAATCAGACCAATATGGAAGTCTTATTTATCTTGCAGTGTTTTTAAATGATGGAATATCATTGCCAAACTTTGAAAGTGATATCACTCGTTCTGAATAACAAGGTATCTCACAATAATTATATAAAACTGTAAAAACACTATTTTATACATTGGTGAATAACCCTGGGTAATGGGTGTAATGCATAACCAATAACCACTGAAATCAGGGATGTGACATACATGTATATGCCTGCTACAATTAAGATTACAATGATTAGAGGTAAGTTTAGGGGAGAATTTCATTAAAAAACATAGTGATTTTACATGAATTAGGTTATAAGCTCCTGAAATACTTGCACGTAAGTGGCTCTGTAAAAATATGTCTGTGGAAAAAAAATCACTGCTTATTTGTTTAATGAAACACCCCCTTAGTTTTCTCACTAAGCAATAATGGAAAATGCCTCTGTAAATTCAGCCTGACAGGACCTGGTAATTGCCACTTTGCCAGCACATCAAGCGCACTTCATCAGTAATTGGCCCTCTGGATACCCATACACGCCTTCCTAGCCACCAATGGACAAATGGATGGACCTCTTTCCATCTCTGTATTGACAAGTTTTGTATGGTAAATATCTTGATAGAGTTCTCCAAAAATTTGAAGACTGATTGGAGAACTGGCCAACTGGGGAGCATTTCAACAAAAAGTATTCAATGATTTTCAGTGACTACTGTTCTTAGCTGCACAAATCCTTGCAGCTGATTGGCTCAGAGCAAAGTTGTCAGTGAAAATCACTGACTATATCTATTTCTAAAACACTCCCCTGAGATGACCAAATCTCAAGGGGAGTTGTGGTGACATTTGGGAAGGTACAAATTGATGCAGAGGTTTGAGCCCAGGTCACATCTTTCTGATGGTGACTTTACATGTCGGTCCCAGATGTAATTAATCAAATCTGATTGATACATGTATGTTAAAACTCAAACACAGACACACCCCCTGACATGTGTTCTAATCCTACATAAATACAGGTATTGTGGTGTAGAGGTTCTGACTTGTCTTTGTGATAGGAGGGTCATGTGTTCAAATCTCATCCTGCTACTAAAGCATCCTTTGTCAAGACACCAATCTACACTTTTTCACTCTTCACAACTTGTTAAATGGGTACCTGGTAGTATGTGAAAGCTAGAAATGTAGATTCCTAGCGATTGAGCTTCTAAGGGTTTGCAGGAGTGCCCCACAAGGCGACAAGAAGTTTACATTTAACACAAACTTCAATTTTTTGAAAAATGATGTGTTAAATGGATGCAAGGTAAAGACAATTATATTTCCAAAACAATTTTCCTGGTGTGAATGATTCCAGATTCTTATATACACTACTGTTACAATTCAGCGCCTTCATCAACAAAGTGTAATCAAAGCTATTCCTAAACCGGATACACATTCTAGCCAAAGGGGAGGAAACTTTCTGTCAGAAGCTAATTCAATCTAGAGAGGCCCTTTCGTGTCGCCCCATCCGCCCCCTCCACTATACTCCCCCGTTGTCTGGCCTTATTTTCTTTGCACCTCCACAGCCTCAAATATAGCAGCTTGGCATCGGGTCACATGACTATTCATTATGCACTCATGTGATCATCAGAGACATTGAGAATTTGCAATGGGGCAGTCGTTCTTACGATGGATTTGGGATGAAGTAACATTTCGTGGCTTGGCACTATAACTTTTGATGAACAGCAATAAACATGTAATTCATACAAAGTATTGAAAAGTATTGGAAGTATGGAAAGTATTGGAAGAAAAAGTGACAAAATTCTATAAATACGTTGACCATTTTACTTAGCATGAATTATTTAAAAGACTGAAGAGAACAGGTGAAATTTTGAGGAATTGCCAAAAAAGTTTTGATGTGGAGTCCTCCTAAAGAATCATACACAATATATCAGAAGGAAAAAAAAACACTAAGTGTGACCATTGCATCAGTAATCAATATTTCATTGTCCCAAAGGCTGAAAAGAAAAAGGTGATTTATTGTTATTTTGACCAATGACTTTTGATACGAAGCACTAGAAATAATACAAAATACATTAAACAAACACTGAGTATTTAACACAATTTGATCATTTTGCATCAGTAATACAATTTTCACTGGCCCATGCAGAGGAGAGGGTGAAAAGAAAAGGACAGTCTGTGGTTTTGCCCTACAATTTTAATGCACAGAACTATAAACCATTGTAAAGAATACAGAAGGAAAAAGAGTGAATAATTATAAAACACCAACCATGTTCATTTCTATTACGTCAATTATCAATTTTATTGTCTCCAAGGTGGAACAGAAAAAGGTGACATTTTAAATTTTTTCCTGCTGACTTTTTATGAGTGCTAAGAATCAAATTAAATATTTACTAGTTGAAAAAAGAGTGAATAAGAGTGAATAATGTGACACAAACTGTGGCCATTTCTATTGCATCAATTATCAATACTCCATTGTCAATAAGGTTGAAGAGAAAGGTGACATTTTGTGGTTTTTAGCCATATAACTTTTGATGCATTGCATAGCACGCAAGTAATACAAAATATATAGGAAAGAGTAAATAATTCAACACGACTGACCATTTCTATCGCATCAGTAATAAATATCAAATTGTCCCAAAGGTTGAAAAAAAAGATGAGATTAGGTTTTGCCTGACGTTTGATGCAGAACATTTGAAAAAAAATAATACAAAATATATCAGAAGAAAAAGTAACTTTTCTTACACACACTGTGACCATTTCTATTGCATCATTTGTCAATTTGATACTAAAGTTGGGAATAATCAAAAGAAAACTTGTGCAAGAATTTTATAAGGTTTTCTCCATCATGTCTAAATATTTCATTATGAGTAAAATCAGATTGTACATAAACAAATTTGTAATGCTTAGCATGGATATAAATTGAATTCTGACTTTTTTTACTCCAATGTAAACGGGCCGAGCGCACATTCTGCGGAGTACGCATACATATGATGTGTACTGAAGAAGTAGACAGCAGGGGCCCCATGCCAGTGCTACTCACATAAGATTCAATTACAACCACTTGCAGGCATTTTCTTAAAGGGGTTTCCTTGTCTGGCAACTGTACAACACAGTCCAGACGAAAGCCACAGATATATTGTATCTTTGGCAGCTGCAGGATTTCTGGAAGGCAAGCACTTCTCTTTCCCCATCATCTTATTTCTCTTATTTCAATACCCCTTTCCACTCACTTTCAATTTACTTTCAATCTACTTTCTCGTTCTTGAGAGACAAACCTTCCACTTTTTTGTGAATTCGAGTTATTCGACCCTATTTGGCCCTATGACATACAGCTTAGTGATTGAACATGGGGCCGACTTTCATGCTTGATCACACATACGTGGGGGCGTCGTGGTTTAGTGGTTACGACTTTCGTCTTTCAATCAGAGGGACGTGGGTTCGAATCCCAGCCATGGCCTGTTTTCCTTCGTTAAAAAAATTACCCACACTGTGCTGCACTCGACCCAGTGAGGTGAATGGGTACCTGGCAGGATTAATTCCTTGAATGCACCAAGCACCTTTAGCATCTAGAGCTAAAGCCAGGGTAATGTAAGATAGTGTGCCATTGCATAGGCAACTAGATAGTCAGCACCTCATAAATGCTATATATTATCGTTATCATTATTATTACATAATCATAAATGCAATCAATTTGAGAAATCAGTACCAAAGCAAAGCAAAGCTCTATGTTACAGGGACCATGTGTGTGAATTGTGGATCAGTGGGTAAGTTACTGGACCTGCAACCACAAGGTCCAAGGTTCACATCCCACCTGGACACCAGTGTCCTCTGGCAAGTCGTTCCACCCAGGGGAGTGTTTCATAAATGGGACTTGTGAAACCATGCTCTATTGGACAGTTATCCTGGTAACAGAGCTTCTTAGCCAATCAAAATCAAGAAAAGTTGTAAGATCTGACAACTTGCCGTATAAAAAAGGCTCCACAGGTGTAAATGTGTACCTGATATATCTTCGAACATAGTTACTTTGGTCGCTTGGTTATGACCGGGGCAAAATTGTTTGGAGTGCCATGAGCGTACAAACATAAACTGGAAAAAGGGTCAGTCAGTGTATAGTGAATTAACAAAAAAAAATTTTCAAGTTTTCATAACATCTTTTTAGATTGGAGAATACAAATGAGATTTGTTTTCAATGGAAAATATTTCATGTAGATCAAGTTCAGGCCAAAAGAAAGCCTTGCATTTGCTTCTTATTCTCACATGAAAGCGATTCGGGGAAATTAGGCCATAAACAAATCAACAATGAAATGAGGTGTACCATTAAATGCTTTGATTGAATAAAGGACAGGAATAAAACACATTGTGCACATGAGAAGATCTTATTCAACTTTGGGCTCAAATAAAACAGAATTAATTTTCTGCTTACGCACTTGCCCGCTACTCAGCTCACAGCAACATGCAACATAATAAATCTCCACCAACTGATCTGTTTCATGAAATGTCTAGCAGACTAATTCAACCATACTGCCATGCCTTTTTTTTCACCTACCTCTTTATCTCCATCCCTCAATAAATAATATATTCAATAACAAATACATAATATAAATATATGAAAAAACAATAAAAGTTCTCTATTTCTTTTGGTCTCTTTCCTCTCTATTTCTCCATTCTTAGTTTCCCTTTCTCACTGCCTCCCACTATTATTTATCCTCAATATCTGTCCTCTCTCTATTATTCCTTTCTCTCTCCCTTTATCTCTTAAATTTTTATCCTTTCCTATTTCATGTTTTAGTTTGCCTTCTCTCTTTGTTTTTTATTTATATTGTACAATCACCCACAAACATTGTACAATCACCCACAAACATCAGATTTTCAATTGCATCTTTTCATGTTCTATGATATACTCTTTCATTTCTTCTGAAAAATGAAATATTAATTCACAAATTTTGAATAAACATCTGTAAAAAAACCTATATATTACAAATACAAACTTGATAAGGGCTTTAATATCTAAAGCCAAACTGAGATACGTAGCAATCAAATTCTTTTATTTTCATCAAGAGAATAAACACCTTGTGAATGGTAATATTATGAGTGAGTTCTACACAGTGAATAAATTTATGAAGTTTTTTTTTTTCCTGAGGAACAGAGGCAGGAGGATTCACAAGAGAGAGAACGATGGCCGATGAATGAATATATCATCTCTCTGTTATTACACTTAGGATGCTTTTATCATCAAAGCCGTCCGCTATAAATAACCAGGACTGATGAATTTATTCTTTTCTTCAAAGACTGTTTGATTGGGCAAGATCTATCAATTTCTAAGTGATGTTTGATATACACATTTCTATCTCTTTCCCTCTCTTTTTCATGAACAAGGAGTAGATTGATGATAGAAATCTACTTTGAGGAAACAAGACTTGAATATAACAAAGCAATTTATAGTGTTGCCTAAATTGTTGAAAATGAATAATTCTAAGAAAACTTCATTTGTTTTTTTTTCCTTCTTTACAAAATAACATAAATTACGGCTAAAATAGACTATCATGGCGGAAATATTCTATGCTGAATGATTAGCACCATATAAGCTAAAACAACACTATATTTTTGCCTGAAAACTTCATGACACATCTGGTGGTTGGTTCATAATATTGCTCATAAAGCTTAGTTTGGAGACTAAATAACCTTACAGCATCCTATACACTACTCAGTTTAAAGGACATTGTAATCTACATTTCACCATCACTTTAAAAAAGTTTCTGTCAAAATCTAATCTCACAGGCACAGCCCATTCTCTAAAATTTCATCTACAAAGGGGCTTCCCTCATTTGTATGAATATTTATGAGTGAGGCGATATAAAACATTGACATTGTGATCAAGCATATCATCATCTAACTTGGTCAAAAGCAACTTGGGCTTTAGGAGAGAGGTTAGCAAACAAAACGTGAAAATATTGAAATTGGCAGATCTATTTGCACTGATTTCAATGCAAATGCGAGTGATATCGATTAGCACAACTTACGCATTCACCTTCTCCTTTCCAAATCTCAGTCGAGCCTTAGGCATATTTCCTTCATTTTTTTTTTCTGAACCGAAACGGGAGGAATGGAAAAGAGGGAGCCCAGGTGAATATAAATAGAGCTGGTTTAAACTTCTCAACGCCACATATAATTACAACATCTGCGTGGAATATGACGTAAACACTACGCTCGTTTGTGTCATCCGAAACATGATGGCGAGGGCTCGTCACATGCTCCCCTCCGAGTGACGAGACTGATTGGGGGCAACATTAGAGTGGCTCTGGTGACATTCTTCACCAAATTCTTTGAGGATTTAATGTCAGTTAAGTCATGTGAGCAAAGGTTAGAGTACTGTGCCTTTAAAAGAGCAGAGATGCAGTTGATTCTTTGAGAAAGATGAATTTGCAGGAAAAAGGTTTTAAAAAGAAAAAAAATTATCTAGCAAAGTCAACAGATAAATTACTTTAATTCTAATATTCAGTCAGGATCTTGCAAGGTAAAGGGTCACCATGGATTTTAAAATAGTCAGCTTATCAATGACTGTAAATGACCTTTATTCATTATCATTCTTGATCCCTAATCCTCAACATATCTTGACTATAAAGAGAGGAAGAATGGTTTGTACATTGGTTTGTCTTTTTCACAATTTAAATCTGATCCTGAGGATCATAGTGGGTCATCGATGTAGTCTGACCTCCACCAAGATCATCTAAGTCCTTCCATCTCCAGCCAACACCTTGGCTAGGATAAGGGTCACTAAGGACTCTAGATTTGTCTAAAATTCATATCTTCCATTGAGAATCACAATCATGGGTCATCAATGCATCTTAACCGTCCTTCATAATCATATCACAGCATACATCTCTAGCTAACATCATGTAAAGGAGGAGAAGGGTCACTACTGATTCTTTATTGGGCTAAATTTCATATTCTAGAATTAAAATCATCCATCATCAATGCAGCCTGACCTTCAACCAAGATCATGTTGGTCTTTTTCCGGTCACCTCCAGCCAACACCTTGGTTAGAATAAGGGTCACTATGGATTCTTGAATGGTCCAAGATTCATATCCTACACTGAGAGTCTCTTACCTGAATCATGGGTCATCAATGCAGCCCGACCTTCCTTCATGATCATGTCCGAGCGTTCATCTCCAGCCAGCATCTTGGCCAGGAGAAGGGTGACTATGGATTCCAAACTCGTCTGGTTGATGTCCAAAAGAAGTGTGGCTCGATTCACAAAGTTTCCTACATCAAGGGTCGCTCTGACCTCTGCACTGAAGTCTTTCATTGGAATCCTCTATACAAATGTAAGAAAAAAAACATATATAGAGAGGGCTCATTTCATAATGTATAGTATTTATACTTTATATGGATTATGGATACACGTACCATAGTATCGTTCAAGAGCATAAATAAATATGTATTTATTATTATAAAAACCAATCATTTTTGGCAATATGTGTTTTCAAACTAGAAGTAAAAAAAAAGGCCTAGAATTATGCATGATTTAGGCTACAGCCACAAAAACTGTAAACAAACTTATCGTATGTCAACAGCTTTGTCTGCCCTTTCCATTGAGGTCTTCTAAAATCCTCTTTAGTCACTCTTCGCTATTTGACAGTCGACATTTCTTTTTATTTGCACCTTGGCTAAAACCAAATTTTATTCAGCACTGTTTATCCCTGCTTTTCCTTTACACGTGTTACTGTGATCACAAACCTTTTCTGCACTAAAGTGCGACAGTACTCTACAAGAGGGATGTGCTCTAATGGAATAAGTAGAATGTCATTGGAAATATAAAACGCAATACATTTGCTTGGTCTGGAGTCAGTTTCTCTGACTAAGACATTAGATAGCAGGATGAAGAAGTTGAAAAACAGTGAAGTTTCTCCTCAATATACACTTTACAGTTACAATAATAGAAATCGTATCATATTGCATTTGTGAAAGTTTACATGGTTACACTTCAAAATGAAATTACAAAAGAATTTGCAATGCATTCTCGCTTCGAGCATAAATATGCTGATTGCAACAATACAACATTTAGGACATATTTAGAAAAATAAATTTAATTTCAGGAAACTGAGGCATGTCCAAATAAAATCAAATCCGGAAAATAAGAAATGGGACTGATCCAGAGAGACAGCGTAGGAAACACAGGAAGGCAACGGGCAATTTCGCCCTCATGAGAGCCCAAATCACCACTAAAATTCCCCCAAAGTGCATGCTTTGGGGCGACCATTCTTCCCACAGTCACCCCAAGATATTTTCCCAACAATATTCAAGATTAAAATAAAAATTAATATCACAACTGAGGCAAAATAATAACATTTGCTCTAATGCACAATTACGTTTGTACCCCTAAAAAGTATCCTTTCGAATGAAAGAAATAGCCGCCAAAATTCTGCAAGATTTCGCCCCAATGAGGAAAAGAAAAACAGCCCCTAAAAACTATTTCCAACCCTGCAAAGAGGGACACATGCCCTCCCCCCCTCACCATTGTGTGCCCCCTTTTTTAGAAGTATTGTCTCTCCCCTATACACATAGAGTGAGAACTTTTACTTTTTTTTGTTCAAATACCTTAATGGTATGGTCACACCGCCCGAGCATTGTTGGAGCGGTCGTGGAGCGAAGAGAAAAAAATCATCACCGCTCGCTACCGTTCACCATTTTCGATTTCAATTGTTTTTGTTTTGTTTTCGATTTTTTTCCCCAATTTTGTGAGCGAAATTCGACCCTCTCCCTTCCGCTCCACGAACGCTCCAACAACGCTAGGGCGGTGTGACCAGGCCTTAAGGAACAAAGTATATTCAATTAGGAAGTGAAAAACTTTGTATGTCCCCCTAAATTAACAAAAATCTGGATCCATCACTGAACAGGTCATTGAAAAAATTCTCAAAACTGAGAAACAGAAAATGAGAAAAAAACAAAATCTTTACCTCATGTTGTGCGTACATCAATGTGACTTCCTCCTCCTCATCTGTAAATGAAAAAAAGATAAATAAACAAGTAAACAAATAGTTTTATTTGTGTTTCATCAATAAAAACATATTTGACCTAATTTATAGAATCAGATTGATTGAATTGAATTTATTGTCCAATTACGGACATTTGTGCTCACTGGTTACCAACAAATTTACAAATACAAATACAATGTATACAAAAAAAATCTCCACATAGTAGCGTTATTTGTTAAAACCAAATTGACACACTCTCCTCACTACTAATGAATAACTTATGATTTATTCTACATGTACGTGAGCAGACTGAAATACGTCATATTATAAGGATATCAAAAAAGAAAAAAAGTATCGGCTTTCTTAATGAAAACTGTTGTGTATCTATATCAATGTAGGAAAAATTTCATTTCTAGGGGCATTTTTGCCACATTTGGGCCATTGCTAAATTATTGCGGTTATTTATTTCCTTTCAATGGGTTCTTTTTGTACTCAACGAGCAAGCATCCTGTACAAGCATGTCTCATCATTCTGCTGTATTTAGAATACTGATTTTCTAGATGTTTTTTTTTTAGATCTCGGAGCAACTTCAGAAATGATGGTACATAAAGCTTTACACCTGAAAGCATTCCATTTTGCAAATTTTAGGGTTGATTTTGGCTGTCATCAGGGTGAAATCGTTCATCACCCCCATGTATGTGGACATACATGTTTGAATATCCCAGATGATTTTATCGATGGGAGAACCTGTCAAAGCATGTTTACAGTAAAAATCCACATCAACTTGCATCAGGCAACTTCAGCTGATAAACTCATCATAAATACTCATGTATGGTGAAGCAGACATAAACATGACAGGGGGGGGGGGGTCAGTCCAATGATGCTAAGGCTGTGTTCCACTTTTTATCCTAGAAATAAAGTTTTCACAGATGATGTATTTAATCTGCAATTTCTTTCAATTGTTTCTTTGTTGGGTGATAAAATGTAGACTTGAAACTGTAAAAAAAATATTGAAAGGCCTTCTAGGAACTATTTAACGTTTTTGAGACATTCATTTCAGCGACTGACAGAAAATAGCTTGAACATCACCATGGTTTGAACTACACGTAAGTATCTTTGCTAGCAATGTTTAGAGAATAAAAATGTGTTAATTGAACAAAACCAGAAGGATGCTACTATTTTTGCACTTGAATAATGTATTTGTAATTCACAGATTGCCTTTCAAGTTTTTTTCAATTACATACCAATAACAAAGTACAGGCCAATTGAGCTGTAAATAATTACAGCATAATTTCAAATAGGCACCAATTACAATGGTGAAATGGTGTACAACTTAACATCCAGGAATCTGAAAAAGCCATTTTGCATTTCCATACATGCAAACAAGCATCATCTAGGATCCTCCAAAAACATGTCAGGAAGTTGATGGTAAATTAGTAGGCCCTTCTTGTTAGCTTAATGGGATACAAAGACTTGATTTGTTGAAACACACTAAAGTTGTCTGAATTTTCAGCCAACTGGGGCCAAACTTTGTACCAAAGGCCCTGTCTGTGCAAGCCTTGCGCGTGATTGCCCGTAGCAGCTCACCGCAGAAATGTTTTGAGCATGTTAAAAAATTTCGACATGCAAATCAGACCTGCGTGTGCTTCTGCAGGCAACTGCGTGCGAGATATGTCTATGCGACCTGCGGGTAGAAAATATAGTAACCCACAAGTCACACGCAAAGCTTGCATGGAGCGATGCAACAGGACCTTACAATTTGCACAGTAACTCTGAACTTGTGCAAGACTTGTTTAATGAACCATGCGTTGAATTGAGTACAATAATACACAAAATCTGCATTGTCCCTGGTTTTATCCCATAGTTTAACATTTTATTCTTTTACCTGTATATAAAGCTGTAGAACCTGTGTACTTATTCTTAGCAAAACTGCTAAGAACTGCCAAATAGTCATTTCAGGTTTATTGTACTAAAAGAAATAATTCAAATAAAAACTTTCAACTCTTTTCTCAATAAGTCACAGCTTTGCAATAAATGATTTACTAAACAGTTGAAAAGCTCCAACCATGGCTCAAATAACAAAGGAGGTTTAAACAAGCAAAAAGAAATGTAGTTTTCTTTAACACATGGTTTTCAGTCCTTGGCTTGAAAATCGAAAATGCTTCTCTTTGGAGAATGTGAGTCACTGAGTTATGGAATTCTTCCAAAGAAACTGATCCTCATTTCATGTTTGAAAGAAGTAGCTGTATCAAACCAGTCAGTAGGAGCTATTACACCCTACAAGTACACAAGAGGATGCAGAAAACAACATCTTCATCATAACTAACATATTCTATATAAATTCTATTTTGACTGGATTTAATTACATGTATGAAATGGAATAGAAGTTATAAAGTTAATAACAATTTTAGTTGTGAAATGAATGATTTCTAAAATGATTTCAGTGTTAGGGATATACCTTTGGTGTTTCCACTTTGTTTTAGAAACTTTGGTTGAATAAAAAAAATAAAAAATCTGATTTAAATCAAATAAATCCAATTTTTTCATTTTAAGTTTTAAATAAAAAAATCACCAACCGTTACTTTGAAACCAACTGGATATTGTGTGTGTTACATCAACATTATTTGGCGTTATATTCAAACTCCAAATTGGAGAAGACATAAAGAAGACAAATCGGCAGCAATAGATCCATGGGAATATTACTATATTACCATTCCTTAGAGGATCATGATGACAATACCGAGGAAGAACATATATGAATTTCATGAGATTCATTATTTTGTTTCCTTACAATGTTTTCATGTGCAGTGAGAGGGTGTGAAAATGATGCTGTATGCCACTAGCATGTAACACCTCAGCAAAGGCTATGAAACATGACTAGCCTATTTTCAGCTTTCTAAACATATTTCATCTAGACAATTTCTCTCTCCCTCTCAAGTATTAAGGCATTCAAATGAGTGAAGGACTTGGCATATATCGATTCTCTTTCAAAATACAAGAGGAGAATTTGATGCAGATAAAATCACATTAAGTTATGGAATTATCAAAATCATTTTAAATCACAGAAAATATAATTGCTCTAAAGACTGGAATGAGATTAGGGTATGGGTAAAGTGCAGTGCAACCCCTTTCCGCTGCTGGGAAGCTACTTGTTACATTGTAATGACGTAGTTGACGTGTGTTGATGCATTGGCCGGGCTTCTTTTTTTCACCCATGCTAGATACTAATTGGACTTACCGAGCAATTTGGGCCAATTACATCAATTCTACTCAAGAATTTCTGTTTGAGGATTGTGTAAATTGCAGCACAGATATAGGATGGAGGAATATCTTCATGTTTAAGCATATCAAGATGAAGAAACCTTTGGACAAATGAGATTTTGAGACATCTGTTGCTTTGTTTACATGGGTGATCAACTGAAATGTTACTTCTGTTGGTGGTGATGATCTTGAAATGAATTGGAACATAATTTAATAAAATGACCACCTAAGTGTTTGAATCTATGTAAATGAAATATGCAAGAAACAAATCTCTTTTAAAGCAAGAAACCCTTCCTATCATCTATCTATCCTTATTGGCAAAAACAAGAAGAATAAGGAAAATCACAATAAAATCCTACACATGTATACAGCAAATAGGTGAATGCAACTTTTTTATGTACATGTACGTAAGAAGTAAAAAGAAAGTGAACGACTTTGATAAAGCAATAAACTTTTAAAAAGGCCTTGCCCCACACTTGCAACAGTACTATACAATGAATAAAAAGAGAAAAGTCCATAAAATGATTAGACTAAACCAAAGGAAAAAGAAAATTAAGCAAATACCCACCATAAATAGAAGGAAGAAACCTCAAAAGAGATTTGATATAGATAAGCCATCACTTACATGTACCTAGTTCTGCTTAGGGGAATTCCCTCCTCACACATTATCCCATTAGCCAGAGAAACTTGAGTACGTGATTACACCATTAAATAACCTCAAAATTAATCATGAAATCCAAATAGAAAGGAGTATTTTATAATTTCATGATTACTGGCACTGTTATATACTTTTCCGTGAACACAATGGAGAGTACTTTTGGTTCTTTACTTTTCGCATGAAAATTAATTGAATTCATACCTTTGCAAAAAGGAAATTGTGTGTTTTTTTGCTGTGTACATTTTCCACGTCAATACAGATTTTCCTTTTTGAGAACAAGTTTGAAAAGGAAAAGGCCAGTTTTTATTACAGGAAAAATCACCGTCCCTACATAAGGTGGTTTCAAACCGCCCCGATCATAAGAATCCCTGTTAAATTATGAGAACTTTTTTAGGCTAAAAAATACCCATTAATTATTCCTGCATTCACACCACCCTGAAACATACCCTTCTGGATAAGTTCCTGAAGTTATGAGCATGCGCAGTATGGTCTGATAAGCAGGCAAGGCGCGAGATTCAAAATCACTAGCTCAGCAGCCACACACTAGGTGGTTTGAAACCGCCTCGATCACAAGAATACCTGTTAAATTACGAGAACTTTTTAAGGCTAAAAAATACCCGTTCATTATTCCTGCATTCACACCGCCCCGAAACACATCCTTCGGGATTAGTTCCCGAAGTTACGAGCATGCGCAGTATGGTCTGATAAGCAGGCAAGGCGCGAGATTCAAAATCACTAGCCCAGCAGCCACCCACGCCGCCGCGCCCAACGACACGCTGGGCTAAAAGTTCCCGTAATTTGCTTTCACATCGCCAAAATACCTGCGACCTTGGAAAAATCCCCACGAAAGTTCTCGTAATTTCGCCAAGTACCTATTATTTAGCGGGTATTTTCTTTCGGGGAAATTACGCGTAGTTTGCTTTCACATTACCAAAATACCTGGTATTTTCTGATCGGGGTAAATTTCCCGATCAGAGAATACCTGGAACTAGCGAACTTCACAGTAGGTATGAAACCACCTACTGTGCCCGGGCCCACATACAAGCTAGGCTAAAAGTTCCCGTAAATTGATTTCACATTACCAAAATACCTGCGACCTTGGAAAAATCCCCGCGAAAGTTCTCATAATTTTGACAAGTACCTACTATTTAGTGGGTATTTTCTTTCAGGAAGATTACACGTAATTTGCTGTCACCTTGCCAATATTACCTGGTATTTTCCGATCGGGTAAATTCCCCGATCAGAAAATACCTGAACTGACGAACTACGAGGCAGTCTGAAACCACCTAGTGTGCAGTCTAATGATCCTCTATCAAACTGTGGCAGCTGCAATTGATTTTAAAATATATAGTAAACTCATAATACCCTGAATTTCAAGCTCAAAGCAAATGCTTTTTTTTTCAATCCCACATGTATGTACATACTGTAAAACAATGCTCTTCTGTTTCTCATTTCAATTGAAAAGGATTTTCAAAGTTCAAAGGATGATCACCTACAGGTGTCATTAAGAGTAGGTGTCTCAAGTTCTCAACATTCGCAAACACTGGAATACCCAAGTCCTGAAACTCATGTAATCCGTAGGAAGATATCTCTTCCTCAGAGGAGGGTTTACCTGAGCTTGCGTATCCCATAGCAACGGATGTCAGTAACCAATATGGGTCTAAGCAGGCCTCAATCACTGCGACTAATTCTGTTCACCTCGTCTTTTACATCAAGCAAACACCCTATCCAACCCTACACTATCAATATCAGTCCCCTCTGATAAAGGTGACCTATTTCTGGAAGCAGGGATAGAAAAGAAATTGCCCGGAAACCTGGTTCCTCTATCCTACATATCAAAGAAGACTTCCCTCTTCTCTGCATTCTTGCTAAGGTATTTATTGCTCCTGACTTTTCTAAAGGAGGATATATATCTGTCTGCACATCTATTCACAGAAACCTAGCTGCAAGGGAGCCTGATGACAGACAATCTTCTGAATGTTAGACTAATGCCCCTAAATTTGTCAATCCAAGATTCAGTTGAAGCATGGAGATCTATGTTAAAATTTTCTGGGTGGGAGGGAGGGGGTGCTGTTTTTTTTTTCTTCTCCACATTATGTATCATTACATGGGGAGGCTAGTTTGCACGTTAAGGACATGGGGGGGGGGGGGCTATAAATCACTCCAAGCCCTGTGTATTTTCTCTTTCTCTCTTTTTTTTGAAGTGGGGGAGGGGTGCTTCTGAGCCAAAATGTATGATATGTTCTTTAAAAATGCAGAAATGTTAAATAACGTTCATGGTTAATTCAAGCATTACAAAACTTCATGTAAAAGAAATACATGTGCATGTAGGTCTATACTGGGATGAATTTAAGTAAGATATTATTAACAGAACTAAACATGTTACCCCTATTAAATTTCTAAAGATATCTCACTATTTAAAATGGCCATTTACAAGGTCTACCTGTATATATTTATTAGATTCCATCTCATCTAACCCCTTTCAGTATCATCACAAGAATCACAGCAGTACTTGATATACTGTACAAGTCTACAAGAGGGATCCAGGATTTATGGGGGGGGCATAAAGTAGGGCAATCTTTTTTTATCTCTTCAAAAAAAAAAAAAAAAGCTTTTCAATTAGAGGGGACACTTATTCTCGCAAAAGGGGAGGGCACATACCCCACTGCCTCACGCTCCACATCTGATTTTCATATACCTTGGAATTGTCCAGAAAATACTCTGCAGTCATGTATATAGAACAAATTTCCTGGGCAAGTTCACCAATTTCTCCCTTTCTCACCAAAGCCTAAGATCTCAATGCCACCATACATCCGATCCTTTCCTGGCCTTCGAGGTTAGACGCACTTTGGTCTTTCATTTCATACATTGAGCAGCTTTCAAAGTTGATGGAATACAAATCAACATTGCTTTTAAATTCACTCAAGTGCAGGGATTGCTTTCACAGAACAAGATGAGACATTTTCATGAAAACAAGAAAAGGATAGGCAATAACACTGGCGGTTCTTGAAAGGCCCATATCCAAGGGAGGAAATGAAGAAGGGAGGGGGAAAGCAAAATGGCAAGGGAAAAAAGAAAATCATAAAACGTAAGGGAAACATAAATGTAAAAGCAATATTAAATCCGCTGGGGTATGATTAACTACAAAATTATGCATGAATGAATTATTTAATCATATATTGTCAAACCAAGCACTCTAAACTACATGTGTGATTAGAATCGACAAGAAATGGAAAAGTGCTCATATAGAATCAAGGAGCTTTTCTCCAAACTCTCATCTAAAAAGTACATTACAAGAACATATGAAACTTAAAAAATATATGTGTAATTGAAATTTAGTTAACAATCTTTTATCGAAGTTACCTGTACAAATGTGTGCAAATCAAAGAACAGGTTTATAGTTAATATAACAGAAAATCTTGCATTGTTAGCGCACAGGAGAAAGACGTTTGAAATAGGAGAAAGAAGAAAGAAAGGGGGAGGCACGAGCAAGAAGAGAGAGGATCAACAAGACAAAACCTAGTGCAAATCAATGAGAATGCATTTTCATATTTCATTTCTTGATAAACGAACCGTACATGAAGTACCTAACATGAAGCAGAGGTATTTCTATTTTTCTATTTTTTTCCAAGTAACCAAAACTTTTAAATGTCAACTTTCTTAGTTTATATCATATGTTAATGTTTTTAGGAGCCTATATAAAAAACAACTCAAAAAACAGAGCGATATGATCTAAGAAGTCAAGGAAATTTCCTGAACATTACAATAACATGTTGAAAGAAGTGAAATACAGTAGTTCTGGAGACAAATACAAAGAGAGTATTAGATATTACATCAATTTATGCCCTTTTCTCTATGTGGCATTATTACCAAAATAAAAAACAAACAGGAAAAAATGATAATAATGGAGCTTCTGGCAAATGACAGGGGGGACTTGAGTAGACAAGAACCCAGATTTGTAATGGCATTCAATCCATCAACCACAATGCTTCACATGACTACATTGGGTAAGCAATGTGTTCCAATAAATACAGAGATGCCAACTTTTGGAAATCAGAATTAGGGAGGATTTGCAACCGCCACCAAATTATGTGCGCGTAGCGCACATCTCGAGCGCGGAGCGCTCGACCTTTGCGGCCGGGGTCCAGGGCCCGCCTTAGGGCCCTGGAAGCTCTGGGTTTCTAGATGCTCTCTGGTGCAATCTGACCCTTATTTTGAGGCATTTCACATGTTTTGAAATAAACATTGTTCCCACTTTTTTAACATTAAAAATATCAAATATGCATTTTCACATGTAAATAAAAAATGAAGGGACAAAAAAAAAGTCATAAGTACCTGTCCAACAACAATAATCAACAAGGATGAATTATCACTATCGGCTATAGGCAGGTTATGTTCCACTATAAATCCAGTAAAGAAAAGCTCAGCGCTGGTCCCTTGCTTGGTGAAATAAAGACAACAGGGTACTAGTGGAGCTCGAAGATCATGAAGATCTTGTCATCGCAATGTCCGTAGGCCCATAGAGCTATCCATGGTAGGCCCATAGATGCCGTTTGCTCCCGAACGAAAGTGCTTCCGAATTATCATCACGACCTCCCTGCTAAACTGAAATGTCCACGCTGCAAATTGCGCAAAATGTATGGTAAATTCCTCTTTCCAACTTCCGAACACACAGGTACTGGAGACTGTATTCAATCTCATACTTCTGAGACCATTTCTTGGTCTTCTTTTGTTGATTTTCCGCCATTTCGTGTCAATATCAACCCATCAATATGCCGAAATCACACACCGATATTCCACCGCACGACTCGACAAATCCAGTGGCCGCGAGCGCACACGCCTCGCGAAGCTAGCCGGGCCTACCGGCCTGGTGCACAGTGGATTCCCGTTGGGCATATCACATGCACCAGCTTTTCGCTGCTCCTTATTTGTCTACTTTTCACACAGAATTTAGTAGCAGCGAACGTAATGGAGTTACTACATGCTAAAGTTAGCAGACGATAGTATGTCCTTCCAATCCAATTTGATCAATGCAAAAAAATTGTAATTTCGGGAGGATAAGGATGGTAATCGTAAGGGCGGGAGTTGGGATGAATTTTCGGGAGCCTCCCGATGAAATCGGGAGGGTTGGCATTTCTGTAAATAGCCCAACATTGCCCTTCACAGTGCAACATGATGACCACCACTCAAAATAGCATGGATCATACAGTGCTACATGTACTTAAGGGGGTGTTTGCACTGATCTTATTTGCCATTGATTGTGAATATCAAATGCGAATTTGCAATTGAATGATCATTTTTAATCTGCCAGGTAGAACAAAGCAATCTAAACTTTCTGATGGAGGAAAGTACCGATCATTTGCAATTTGCATACTTGTAGTGATAAATCACACAACTTATGATTGATTTCAAAGACTTACATGTAAATTTGACTTTCTGTAGATTACATCTGTTTTGCAGTGCTCTGTTGGACCCACTACGCCTCTAGTGTAATGATTAATTTGATGGTGAATAATAAAATAATGACATTTACAGAAAAACAAGAATGTCATTTTTAAACACATTATTTGGTCTTTTATTGCTTTAAAAAAAATGAACCATGGAGTATTGAAGTAAAAGAAAAAAAAACATACTTCTCAAAGGTACCAATATTTAGCGCCTGAAACAAAATGATATTTAAAAAAAGCCTCCATAAGGCTGCAATATAATCCCTGTAAATTATAATTTGTTTTGATACAAAGGATATAATTTGGAATGGATAATGAAAGCAACAAAGATACCCAGGTCACAAAACAATTGTCCCTCTGATTTACTAATGTTGTCTCAGTAAAGTCAGAAAGGCATCAGAATTTTCTTTACAATTTTACCAAGTTCACAAACTACAGCCAGGTGTACTACATAATGTACAGTTTGCAGACCGAAATAAACATATTTCTTTAAAATACCTTCTGTTAACACCTTTACAGGACTACAAAAATAGAAATAGAAAGGCAAAATCAATATCAGCTGTAATTATATTCTATAAAGCCTTTCAGGAACATCTGTACAAACTCAATGGCCAGTCTGCACGGGGTGTTAAATGATTATGGATAAATGCATAAGTCTTTTCTATCGACAGTGACTTAAAAAACAACAAACAATGAATATACATTGACTATTTTGTCTTCCCTTATGAATCATAGTTTGAGTATTAAAGTGACATAAAGTGATAATAGGCATCTTATTTTGGAGTTATCACCCTCTTGACTTACAAAATCAAATAAACATTATCTATAAGTCTGTGAATAAAAGGGGTATTAAACTGTTCTAAAGTATTCATATTAATACCTTAATGATCAACACACAACAGGCTTTATACTAGAACACTGGAGACTAATTTTATCTTGTCTATTCAGAAGCAGGATGTTGTTAAATCTGTATTAAAGGTTTTGTTTTGACACTATTTCAAATGCACAAAGTGATAAACACTAGAAAATGTTTTTTTAAATTTTCAATATCTCTGTATATTAACACTCTCTTGGCTTATAAACACACAACTTGACACTAGAGCACCACAATCAGACCACAAGCACTGGAAATGCTAATGATTTTTTTTTTTATTCCAGGTGTTTGAAACTCTCTTGCCGTATAAGTACACAATACTAGAACACTACAAACTGACCCCAAGCACTGGAAACGACAGGGATTTTTCAGTTACATGAAGGTGCTTAGCATTCACAACCTACATAATTGTTAACACCATCTTGACTTTACACAACATGATATATATTAGAACACCAGAGACTAACCCCAAGCACTGAAAATGATATTTTCAGTTCAAAGGTGCATAACACCCTCTTCATTTGTAAACACAAACAACATGATACTAGAACACCAGAGACTGACCCTAAGCACTAATAGCAGTTTTCAGTTACCAAGTGCTTAAAATTCACAGGGTGTGTATAAACTAGGACATCTAGGATTACCCCCAAAGATATTATAGATGCAGTTTGAAGGCGAACCTCCCATGAGAGATTCATATTCAGGTCACTCACCGGCTAAATTTGAGCAGTTTTAGGTTCACTGGGTATAATCAGAGAGGGCAGGGAAGACGGGAGGATGGCTTGACTCAAGATGAAATACAAACAAAACAAATTGAACAAATGCAGCTTATCTCGTCAATCATGCTCCGTAAATCAAATGCATTTTTTGTTGTAAAGGATTATTCTGGTTAAAGGGCATGGATATAGTTGTCCAGGGGGTATTTCACAAAGATTTAAGTATGACTTGAGAGTCGCACTTGAATGCCGACGCATACATGATATGCAACACACAATCTTGCTGATCAATACGCAGTAGTGTCGCATTCTCTTGACATGATCTGACCAATGCAGTCATTCCTTATATACCAAACGCAAATAGGAATTTAAGTGCGACTCTAAGTCATACTTAAATCTTTGTGAAACACCTGCCAGGAGAAATAAAACTAAGCAAAAACTGAGTGGAATCGTTCGTTGAAATGTAAAGTGTGCAAGGCCAGTCTTTATTGAGAGGTGAATGGAACAAAACGGGAGAACAAGGAGAGAATAACAAGAATAATCTACCTCCCCCCCCCAAAAAAAAAAATTAATAAATAAAAAACAGCAATGATGAAACATGTAACTAGAACCAGGATCACAGAATGTATGCAAAAAGGGGAAATTGGCAAAAACAAAGGGGGGGGGGGACAATTTCAACTTCATTTGAAAGGCACCTTATGTCATTAACAAGATTGATGATAATTATGGTATGTTGAGTTACAGGTGGTATGATGTTCGTTAACAGGATCTTCATTTCAGTCACGTACATCATTCCTTTCCTGGTAAATAATCTTCATCACCTGCTTTTGTTAGATGTATATAGTTCAGTTTACTAAAGATCATAATTAGATACATGTGTACAACTCCCCTTGGATATTACAACTTTTATTTAATTTTTATTCAAATTCATGCATCACACTTCAGCGTGGCACCAATATTAAAATACATATGCCCATGTAGGAGTGACAGTGTTTTTATCTTTTTCACTTGGAGAGGAAACTTTTTCTTGAATCATAACACATGTCCTCTCTAGCTTTTTTTGACCACATTTGCCTACCTTTTATACATATCAATGGGAAGGCAGTCACAGCCAATCCAACTCTTATGACCATGCTAATGTCACATGCCCCACAAAAAACAGAAAGGAAGCATAAAGTGGAGATTTTTTTTCTTCGCAATTATTTCTATAATTATCATTTCACATTACACACAAAAATAATGCAGTATATGATGCTGTTTACAATATGAACCTTACAGTGGTTATTTTAACAGTTTAAACAAGTGAAGTGCATGTATAAAATCTTAAACAACAAAGTTTAATTCTTAATACTTAATTCTCAATAAAGCAAGCATGGTTCTATAAACTGTTAAACAACCACTGTAAAGTTCATATAGTGAACAGCATTGTATAAAATTCTAAACAGCATTTTGAACTGTGCACATCTATGGTAGATATGAATGTGTTAGAAAATGCAAGGTTTCTTCTCACTTGTATTTTCTTTTTTAAAGGCCCCCTCACACCTAACCAAACTGCCTGAAATATGCCTTGCGAGGGCTTGCGAAAGGCGTTTTAAAAAATCGTTTTCGATGGTAACTGATGATCATATTTACCCTTCGTGTTTGAACTTCTGAACTAACAGCTGCGATTATTCAAATTCGCGTGGAAATTTTGAGCATGTTTTAAATTTCCCGATGAATTTAAAAATCGTTGGTCATCTGTTTGAAATTGCATCTCTTATTTAGTCTGCGGTAATCGCACGTTTATCGTTTGTGTGTTTTTGTCGCGCATAGTCCCTCTTCGCGTTTTTGCTTAAGTGGACCAATCTCGAAAGAACCTTAACGAAGCAACAAGATGACACAACAAACAAGATTGCCTGATCTATTCCCTTGTCTTCGTTTCGAATCACATGCATTATCAAACCATTGCTCACTGTTCCTTTGTCTTATTGGGTTACATCAACCCTTCGCTTGCCTTCTGCCACAGTTTTCTCAAAGAGGTGAACCAAAAAGTTGACATCCTATGCATGTCATATTCATCCTTCGCTTACCTTTTGTTGATAAAATTTGACAATAGTTACTGATCGCATGATTTGACGGAAATTTTATTTGAATTTGCGTGCATTTCGTTCATTTTTCCCATTCATCACCCTTCGTCCGCCTACATGAGGTGTGAGGGGGCTTTAAGGTAGTAGACGACCCCCAAAATATCTGAAATTAATCAACAACAGTTTTAGTGCATTCATCTTTCACTGAGAATTTAATAGCAATGTTTTCCATACTACAGATTATCCTGGGAATTGAGAAGAGCTCCCGAGAGCCATAGAATAAAACTTCTGAAATGCCTACTCCCATTTTACCAACAAGAACTTTCATCCCAGGAAAAAATTTACTCAGTATGAAGAGGATCAGTGTATAATGACAAAAATGTATGTTACCAAACAAAAAGAAAAATTAATTTCAATCACTGCTTGGACATATGCACTCTTTTAATATTGCATATTTTGGTCAAGAATAACATGCAAAGGTTTTTGTTTCAAAATTACTTGCACAAGACAGCAAAAGAGCATGAAATTAGATACTGGATGAACTGATCCTGTGTAGGAAGTGTGAAAGCAATCCAAAAAAATTGTTTTATGAACCTGTAATTCAAAATGTGAACAGGGCAGGAATCTTGATGACTTCCTCATGCTATAAAAGCAAAGCTCTTGGAATGGTTTTGACAACAAACACAGAGGATGTTTGTCTCCCCCCATAGACAAAACATACAACTTCATTTTATCACCTGAGTGGTAAAAGGAAATAAATCTATTTTAAAGGTAGAAATCAACATCTTCCTTGCAGTCAATACACTTTTTAATGTGTAATTAAATACATGTTCTCATATCTCCCCCAAAATGAATTCCTTTTTTTTCTCATAAAACTACTTTACTTTAAATACAAAAGATATTCACATGGGTTGATTTCTGATAGTTAGGAGACCTTCATTATTAGTGGAATATTGTCGACATATGAATAAATCCCCTCTTCAGACCTTATCCCATGAATTGAATTTGATGCTCTCGACCCAGGAGTTCCATGGGTTCTTGAAATGCAAAGGTTAGTAGTGTTAGCTCAGAATGATAAGTTTCTAAATGGTGCTTGAAAGCCTGACTGGAATGCTCCCTGTGAAGTGCATACTGTGTATACACTACACAAGCAGCAGTGTTAAAATTACACCATCGGTGTTCATATACATGTACATGTCAGACAGCACCAATAATTTTACATCAGAATACAATCCATGGTGCTATTTCAACTGCTACCCAGGATATCAATATATATTGTATACCCTCCCTCACACATATAGCTAACTTTCCTTAGCCAAAACTAAAACATATCAATGTACACAATGCCATAAGCATGACTTTTGAATTATTCATAATTGACCCAAATGCCTTGATTGAAATATTCAATGGTGCTCCACATTCAGGTTCATATAAACAATACTCTGAATCTCCCCAGCAGATAAGGGGGTTGGAAATACAACTTGTGCGTGTAGGCAGGAGCTTAACTAAAGAGGGTTTTTCTCAGCTATGGTTATCTTAACATCTGCTTTCATTAAAAATTTACTTGTTTATCAGTTTGTTTCTATAGTCAATATCTATTACTGCTTTTCAGTATACTGTATGTACAACCTAGAAGAGGCAAGCTAACAGAATTATATAAGCTGTGTTTCTAACTTCACAATCACTTTTTATTCTTTTAAATATGCACATGATTTAATTTCAATGACACCGATGATCTTATTTCTCTTTCCATTTATCAAGCATCAAGCATCAAGCATTCATAATATATCCAGAGGTTAAGTACATAATAACTGGTTGTCCAAACTCTTTGTTTCAAATACATGTATAAATGTGTTTTTCTTTCACCTTCACCTTTTAGCTTCAATCACTTTGATTGTGACATGTATAAAATTAAAGCTCTTCATACATAATGGAGGGGGGCTAGGCAAAAATAACACAAATGTTAAATTAAAACAAATACCTTGTGAGCTAACCTCACATCATCAAGCAATTAAATCTTTCATTAGATATTTTAATTTTCCCTATTTCCATTGTGCACTTAAACCCTTTAACATAGCATTTATATATGAAAGGTCATCCACAGTAATTACTACTCTTCAAAGCAGTTCTTGACACTTATAATCCATTACCTCCCTAAACACAGACTGGGAAATGATTGTCTGACGAGAGATCGGGAAGATGAAACAAAAACAGAACAGAGATAATCTGATAAAGGGTAAACAGGTCTCTAGATTAAAAGATAACTTACCATCCACATTGCATTTTGTCATTTTAATCAAGAAGATTTTAGATTCTATATGGATGTGACAAAATGGCGCCTTTGCATAGTCTCCGAATAAGGAGTAAAGACTTTTCATCTCAGAGGTGATGAATATTACTAATACACAGCTCTTGTATCGGAACAATCCCATGTGCTTCCAAAGAAATTTTGAAATTATTACCCCGCCAGAGCACCACAGCTAATTACAGTGTGCAAGAATTTATTAAGAATATAAAGAAAGGCACCAATTTATCCTGGGTTGAGGGCACCTCAGTGTGGATATATATTCCACACTGAAAGAAATTAATGCCATGGCTTGGATTTGAACCCCAAAACTTCACAATTGAAATGTTTTTTAGAAGATGGAGGACAAATCTCTTTATCTGGAAGCTTGAGAGAGCAATGGATGCACAGTAGTAAAAAGCAAAAACAAGTTTCAATAAAACACCCAATCCTAAATTGGTATATGTATGTGACACCAAATAAAACACACACAAAAAAATTAATAAACCACCAAATCCTATTGGTAGATGTATGTGACACCTCAAACATAACTGAACACCCCATTTTTTTCTTTCCAGTTTTTTCAATAGTAAGCAGCAATAAATAGGCAAAATTAAATGTTAAGAAGCATTTTTACTCATCACAATGAACAACTATTGAACAAAGGGAAAATACGCAAAACCAATTTTCAATGTCCCAACTAATATGAAAATGGCATAGAATGTGGCATAGACACAAACCACGGAATGAATACAAAACAAATGAGAGATCTTTTAGCCTGATAAAATACTGGTATCAAATTGTTATAATGTAATAGCCAAGCAGGGACTGAACTCCTTCATGAAGTCCAAGAACTCCTTCATGAAGTCCAAGAACTGAAGTTACAAATTGCTCTGATATACGAACATAAGAAATTTCATGATCGTGAGTAAAAATATAAGATCATCTTTCACACTCCAAGATGGATTTTCAGACTTAAAATCAGTTTTCAGATCAATATACATGTACTTTTAGTTTTAAAAAAATGCATATGAATTTAAAATGACAGGCCTCAACACAAATTCCATACAAATTATTACGTGAACTATGCTTGACCCTATACATCTTAATGTTGTTTGATATATTTTTGTTCTTATCACTTTTTAAAATAATCAAGGTAGCTGTGCTAAGGCCGGGGTAATAATAACATTTTTTCATGTAAAGCAGGACCGGCTGGAAGAACAGTCTTTTGAACTAAAGGGCTACCCTGGGTAAAATATGACATTATTATTATAATATTATTATATTTTACAATAACCGGTTGAACTAGCCATTCCAGGAATGATATATTGCCATATATTTATGCTATAATATCTCTAGAGAGGTAAATTCCAGGCTATTCATAATGAGCTTATGACAATAAATTGGATTATTAGGAATAAATTGATTGCACTCGGGTGACAGTATCCTGTAATACCTGACTCGGTAGAAGCAGAGTATTGGTTCAGAAATGATTATTACCAGTATAAATGCCAGATTACAATGTGGACTTTGCTAGGAGAGCAGTGAGATGATTTAAATGTGTGGTATAAGAGGTCTAGGCCCATACAGCAGTATCATTAGGCTTAGTGATTAACTATAAGGTTGGGTTCTATGATTGATTACATTGATTATTGTTATTGATCAATTGTAAAAATCAGCCCCATATCACTTGCTAAGCTTTATGTTACAAAGCCATGTCTGCAGAATTTCTTGCCTAATGGCAACTTACCGAATATTGCCAAAATTGCCTACATGTACACATGAAAAAGACATTATTTCAGTCCGCTCCTAATTTCATCCTTAACACTTGATAAAAAATCCGAAAAAATGGGCTCTGATTTTTACTAGGCCTCTGAAATCCCAAAACAACTTCTTGTAAAATGGACCCTTTATGACTTTCATACAGATCATTTTATAACTGTAAGTTTTCCAAAATTTGCATATTTCAATATATTCCCCATAATTATATTAGACCTACTATGTATCAAGATAACAAATAATACACTTGTCCAGAAATTAATTCTAGAATTATAGATTCAATGATAATGAAAATTAATACTTTTGATAGTCAATATGTAGGTGAGAAAAGTAGAATGAATAGATTGAAAACTAAATAGAAAAGAATTAAAAACAAATAAACCAAATGCAAATCAAAATACATTGCATACATGTATACTGCAGCATCCAAATCTCAATGGTTTTGCTATGACATCATTAGGGACATTTGAAAAGGAGGTCGGGCGGTATAGAATTCGGCTGTTGGTATGATCGCGTCGGGTTACATTGCCTCGGGAAGAATCTATACTTGTAAATTGCATAAATAATTCAGTTAGGGAAAGGCATGTAACCAAACGCTTTGTGGATACAGCTAGCATTCAGATATGATACTGCGGCATGCAGTTTTGTGTCTAATTCAATCAATTTTCATTTCCCCCTCAATTTCAAAATGGCCCTTCATCACCATTGCGCCATTATTGTATGTGCCAGTGAATAGAGATTACCAAATCTAATGTTCATTCTGCTATGTTAAGGCCTGGTCACACCGCCCAAGCGTTGTTGGAGCGGTCGTGGAGCAGAGAGAAAAAAATCATCACCGCCCGCTACCGTTCACCATTTTCGTTTGTTTTTTATTTTTGTTTTCAATTTTTTTTCCCCAATTTTGTGAGCGAAATTCGACCCTCTCTCCCTACTGCTCCATGACCGCTCCAACAACGCTCGGGCGGTGTGACCAGTCCTTTACTGTCCATCCGCATCATGCTATGAACAAATTTCAATCCACTTTCAAGCTCTGGCTGGTACATATTTAGTGTTACACAATGTGATGATACCTTGACAGTGATGCCAAACTTGAATAAATGGATGGCAAAGCTTTATATATCAACCTACTTATATTGTACAATCTAATTGGTTGTTGTAGAATTCAAAATATATCAAAGGTCAAGTCCACCCCAGAAAAATGTTGATTTGAATAAATAGAGAAAAATCAAACTAGCAGAGTGCTGAACATTTTATCCAAATTGGATGTAGAATAAGAAAGTTATGGCATTTTAAATTTTCTCTTATTTTTCACAAAAAGGTGAAATGCACAACTCAGTGACATGCAGATGAGTCGGTCGATGGTGTCCATCACGCACCATTTTTTTAAATTATTATTGTTTGAATTATACAATATTTCATTTTTTACAGATTTGACAATAAGGACCAACTTGACTGAACCATATAGTATTAATCAATGGTAACTCCACACGTTCAGGGAGGAATTAATCATTGTTTCACTTGACAATGAGGGGGAAATCAGAATATTTCATATAATAAAATACAAAAGAAATAGTGAGTGGATGTCATCAGTCTCTTTGTTTGCATACTGACCAGGATGCACTTGTAACTGTTTTGTGAAATTAAGCGAAACTTTAAAATGTCATAACTTTATTTTACAATCCGGTTTTGATGAAATTCTCAGTGTTATTCTTGTTGGATTTTTCTTTTTATTCGAATCAACTTTTTGTTGGGGTGGACTTGTCCTTTAAAAAAGAGGTTTACGTGTATGATATATTTTGTATAATTTGGAAATTATAAAAAGATAAGACACAGCTGTTATCAATGCAACAGTTTAATAAAATAACAGCCACAGCTGTGATCAATGTAACAGTTGAATAAAATAATAGCAACAATTATTAAATGACTATTTTACAACAGCTTTCATGGCAAAACACCAAAAATGCTTTCTTAAAACATATCCTGTTCTTTGAATATCCATTACACTGTGTGTGACTAGACATTCTAAATTAAATTCTAAAAAGACGCCACACCCTTTGTTCGGATGAGTGACAACCTGGAAAGACCCTATATCAGGAGGGACAAAATTTTCTGAGTACAAAAAAATGGCATTAAAATTCTTTTAAAAAGTGGTACTCTGCCCCCCCCCCTGGTCATTTGGAGAATTTATGGGACCATTATTTTTCAAAAATAGATCCAATATTTTTATTCTTGACAAAACTACCCAACCCTGTTTACAATAAAAGACAAAAAATGAATGAATGGACAAATATGAAACCTCTTACAGTCATTGAAAAATCAGACTTTCTTGGTTACTTTGAGTGTTCAAGGATGTACGTATATCTTTTATTGATCACATTGCCCTCGGTCATTGCAACAATCACTGGAGTCCACAATCAAATTGGCAATGCAATATCCACAAAGACGAGCATGCTTCCACTAAAAAAGGACACAGATAGAATATTGAATAGACTTTCTTCAATTCCACCTGTTTTCTTTGTTAGTGAAGCTATCAAGTACCAAGGACATGGATACATCTCTTATACAGGACTTGATAGCTTGATGTAGTACAGTTTCCTGAGGAATTGAGATTGGTGAATTCAATCCCAGATTCAATATGCATGGGTCCACGATAACTTTTACCTTCAGTCGTATAAGCAAGACAATGTCAAGACACATGACGTACAAACAATAAGTATCTTTTGGTTAAATCCATGCTACAAAATTGATTGCTTGGGAATAATTCAATAAAATCAGAACATTTTCTAATCTTATTGCCACGTTTAGCTGTCATTCACTCTTGTTTAGTTTATTTTTTTTCTATAAAAGGCCTACAAATAATTTAACAGTTGACACAGGCCTTGAATATATAAGCAGTGTATAAAGCTTCATACAATCGTGCTCTACAGCAGTACATGCACATTATGAACATGAAGTCAGCAAGGCTGCCATAGATTTTTGTCTTATATTACAAAATGATTTCATTAAAAGCCAATGATGGCCAGCCAATCAGCAGTACAGCGGCCCTACAAGTACAAGTCAAAGGCTTAACTTGAAGTCTTTCATTACATGTACTATGCCTCTTCGTCATTACTGGGTAACTTAATACATTAAGTTCTCTATTTGGATTAAAACACTAATGTAGTATCTAATTTGTTGGAATACATGTATTTCTTATTTCATCTCATTTCAGTATTAGGATTAATTCATAAAAATCACATAACTTAGCAGCATCTATCTTTCGAAGCTTGTTCTTTGCTTTGGGATTTACTGGAGATGGCTACATCAAATTTTGTAAGAAAAATTAGGAAACAGTAAAAAATGCTTAAAGGGCCGTCTGCACCATCCAGAGTTTTCAAATTAGCGCGCAATTTCTAATCTGGCAAATTATCCCGATTTAAACAATCTCGAGATGATTTCCAATGCAGATGCAATATCGCGCTATTTCGGAGGATTAATCTTGAGATTGCAATCCCAAGTCAACTTGGGATTATTTGCAAAATAGCGCGCTGTTTCACGAATTATCGCGCTAATTGGTAAATGCATACGCACTCGGGATTATTTATAAACGGCAATGCATCGATGCCTCACTCAAGCAGGAATTGCTCTTCTAGCGATGGTGGGGACGGGGTTTCTTGAATCTCGAGATTAATCGAGAAGAGGGCCGATTGGGCTAAAATCTTGAGATTGGGCAAACTCGGGATGATGCAGCACCGCCTTTTGTGACCACCTGTCTGTAAAGACATGTTCCATTTCCATCAAAGAATTTCTCCTATCAAATTGGTATTACTTATCAATAGTAAAGATCACTTTGCCTTGTTTCCAATATAAGTGGGTTGTATAGGTTTCAAGTTGTATACCCAAAGCAGTATATTGTATCATATATACAAGTGCAACAAGAAAGTTTTAGTCATAATACTGTATTGCTACCTGAATTATACAGGACACACTTTTCAAGGAGGCAATAGGGCATTTTCTAATAAACTTAGGTGCACTACAAAGTGGATTTGGCACTTATACGTATTTTCATTACGATAATTCTGAATAATATGATTATAAATATCCTTCCTCATTGCCTATATGCACCCATTGAGAATCTACAAATTTAAGTACAAAAGCAACAAATGACTAGAAGGAATATCTCTAAGCAGTTTGCAGTTGGAATTGCTGGCAATGCACATTCAAATTCTCGAGGAAAAGGTATGGAGACAAATGGATTTATTGCTGCTTGTTTCTCCACTAATCCCTTGATGGGCAAACTATAATTGCCAGGTCATACATGGAATTAAATGCATGTATCTCCTTCAAGGCAGTCCCATATAGATCTCCCCTATTCCCTTGGAGGTTCATACGATACAACCAACTGTCCTCTTGAATTCAGAACAGAGAACGAGGAGACTGCAATTCCTCCGCTATGACGTCAAGTTCCAGGAAGTGCAGATCGTTGAATAGCGCAATCACAAGAGAACACTTGTAGAAGTTTTAAAGGTGTTTTTTTATGCAAGGAAGAGTTTCTTGAGAGAAAAAAATATGAACAGTAATTAGGAAGATGTTCATTCCAAAGTATAGGAATTCTTGATATTAACCAGGCTGCTCCAGGCAATAAATGGAGATAGACGGCTGTCAATTACTCTATGTTTATAATCATAAAGGAGTCAATGTCCTACTTGTACCTAATGGAGGGGAAATTAATGACTTCTGAGAGTCAGAATGAGTGTAAATATTTTTGCTTTGAAGTTTGAACATATCTTTGTGATGCCCATGTCAGAATATTTATCTATTCTTGACTTGCATAACGGCAACAAATGCAAAATACAAAAGAATGAGAACCTGCCTACACTGAATTTACATAGATCTGTTGATACTACTCCATTACTATCCATACTTAAAACATTGGAAGCAGACCAATCCTTTGAACTGTTTTATATCTATGTATTACCACATTAAACCCAGTTGAAGAAATCAAATAAGTAGGATTAAATCACAAATTCTAGTTTGATTTTAAATGATTGCCTTTTTAAGAGTCATCAATTGGTCCTTTGGAAAAAAATCCAAGCAGCATCTGTCAAAGAGACATTCCTGCATTACCACTTGTGTTTCATAAATGCAAGAATGGGAGGATTAGAGCAACAACAAAAAAGATGCTGAGCTTAATTCCTGCACATAATACAGACATATCTCAGATTTTCTTGTGAGAATGTGAGGTGCCCTTGTAGAAGATTAGGAGTACTGAACCTCTAAGACATTAGTTTGGAAAACAAAGACCTGTTAGGGATGCTCACAAGAATGATTCCAATGAGGAAAAAAATATTCTAAAAGTAAGGGTTCAATGGTGACAAGACTCTGCAGATAACAGGAACCGATGTTTACCAAGTGTCTGCTTACATTCTGCTAGACTCCTGCTGGACATGAAGAGTGAGTGACAAAGGCACTTTCACATTATGTATGCTTTTGAGAATACAGCTTTTATGTCATCTTTTAATGCCCTCTCCAATATAAAAATCATTAGTATCAACATCACATTGGCAGAGCTGCTATTGCTCACACAAAACGCAATGCTAGCTCAAGTTAAGCAGAGAGTTTTAGCAAATGCAAATGTATATGATCGCAAAATGAAACATTTGTTTTACATAAATTTTGCTCACCCTGAGCTACGATTTGCAATAGTCAATAGTAGTCACTGTGATGCGAACACAATGAAGGTCATGTGTGCCATGTCTAACCGTGTCTTACAAAGTTTCCTAATGAGCAATTGCTTTCTCAGTTTAGTTTAATATGCATACTGATTCAAGCACAAGGCTATAACAAACGATTTACATATTCAGCCATTTAAATACTAGTAGTATGAACACAGCCAATGATGCAAAAGTCTGAATCAGGAAACTCTAGATAGACTGATAGATCATGTGTTCATACCACTGGGATGTACTCTGTAACTTAGGCATGAGATGGAATACAATACATGGTATGCTTGAATAGGATGGTGTTCACAAGGTGAAATGTTGCCATGAGGCTAGCGTTAAGGGGTAGTCACACCTACATGTAGATGTTTTAGCCAACGTATACTGACATACATATAGCAAGATATTTTAACATCAAATTTTATTTCCTGATATCAATTATACACTACAGTCTAAAGGTTTTGGCACAAATTCAACCATGATATTCGCGGGCAACAAAGTTCGCTTCAATTTGAACTGCGACAAAAACAGAACCATAGTTCGTTGTCGCCACAAAATGATTGGGGTTTGTGCAACGATCCATGTACTGAAGCTGATGACACACATGGGTCCATCTCCAATTTGATTCGAAATAAAAAGAGAACCGTAGTTCGTTGCCCCCACGAAAGGATCGCGGTTTAGCTCAGGATCTTACGATGTATGTATAGTAGCCGCTCAAAATATGCCTTCAAATCAAGCTAAAATACACACGCGATACACACAGTCAATTTCAATTTAAATTCTGTACAATTCATATTTCACCAAATTCTTGATATTGAAAAATCACTTTCTGTCTTTCACAAATAACAATTCTTTTGCCCTACATTAGTGATGTTTGAAAATTTTGAGACAAATTTTGGCAGAAACATCATTGAAAAATAAAAACAAGCAAAGTAAGTGTAAACTAAGTAGATTATTTTTCCACTCAAAGACAATATCTAAGTTTCCAATTTTCATCACATACCATATTTTCAGACTTCATTTCATTATCACACATTTTATGACCATGTTGGACCTAAATACATCCATATAGAAAAAAAAGATACACCTTGATTTGAAAGACTGTAATTTTATCACATCATGACCACTCAAATTAGCTTTAATAACACAGATTCAAGTATTCGGAGCAGGGAAAGTAGCAATAAAATCATCACAAGAAGACACTTCCTACACACAGTATTAGGTCAGCAACCTTTTACCCAAGAGAGTATAGCCAGTTATGCTTTAATCTGGTGCAATGATTAACTGCCCCTAAGGCATTTATCTGTCTTTACAGGATTCATTAGGTGTATCAAATGACCTTTCCTGGTAAACTGAAAGCTCTTCAGACACAAAGTTTATTATAAAAGCTTGATGGACATACATGTTGCTTCAATTATTGCAAACCAGTTAATGCTTTTAAAAATGTAATGGTGTAGGCCTATATATTGGCACCCAAATGTATCATAAGATACATTCAAAAGCTTAAAACCAATACAAATCTAAGAGGAAATAGTAGATGGGTCACTAACTTTAAGTTCAATAGACAGTTCAAAGCTCGTTTGACACTTGCACGCATTGTGGTTCCCGCATAGCATAGCGAACTATGCGTGCCAGCTTGTGGATAGGTGCGTGGCAGTGCGTGAAATGAGTGCCAAAATTTTCAACATGTTGAAAATTTTGGCACGCATTACAGATTCGTGAACTGTTCGTGAACTATGCGCAACCTAGTCGTGCCACTGTGTACCACTGCATGGCATCGAAATAGAAATTTTGTGGTGCAAAGAATAGTAGGCACACCCCCAGGGTAGTGGCAAGCAGTTCACGACTAGTTCAAGACAGGGTCGCGCATACTTTGCGCATAGGTCAAGCATACTTCATGCATAGTTCGCGAATGATATGCGCAAAATTGTGAGTGCAGACCATGTGATCAGTGTGAGTCGTCCTAATCAACGAACGTAGAGGGTGTCAACACTAGAACATGGAATATTTGACTTTGAGCTAGATACGTCACAGAATAGGGTGTCGAGAATATTTGCTGAAAGCACGTCGGGATAGTGCGTGAACACTGCATGAACTATGCGCGAACTATGCACAAAAATGTCGTGAACCTGTCGGGACATTGCGTGAACTGATATAGCCAAGTCGTGCCATTAAGTGTCCCGCACTGGCACGCATCAATGTGGGGCAATGCGGGCACCACAATGCGTGCAAGTATCAACCGGGCATATTTCTGATATTTGCACTTTCAATTTTCTCTCTCGTTACTTGGGTATTGTTAATCTATATTAAACGGACTTAAATGGACTTTTGGTTAGTTGGTATGTAGTATCCCCTTTTTTCCAAGTCTACTGGTGAAAATTTCAAGTGCATGTTTCTTTATTAAAACGAGTACCCTTGTACTTTACAACCAAGACTACACAAGCCATGAATCCACGATGAGGGGAGAAGTACATGTAATTGGTGTCAATAGCCACGCACATTCTCTACATGTTGTAACAATAACTGGTGGGTGAGAATGCCACATAAGCAATTTAGAATATAGGCCAACCTAATAACAGATTTCCTTGTGTTTTGCCAATAAGCATACAAGGGCTTTGCCATCTTTCCTCTGATGGAAAAAGGTGGGCGAACAATACTTGATGAAGTAGATTCCCCCTGAAGGATACCCAATACAGATATTACTGCGTGACTTGCATCTTTGTTTCCTCTCAAATAGTTTTGTGAGTATAAGGTAGAATAAGTGGGGGATACATGTGAATAACCTGTACGCATGCACGTACATCTAGCAAACATTTAAAACGTCAATTGTTAAAAAGTATTATTTTTACCAAGCGGACGTTAATTCATTTCAATATGGCGTTATATTCGCTCACACACAGGTGTCACCTTAATTTCTTAAAATTCCCTTTACAGAGCCCGTAACTTCAAAGATAAAATCAATTGTTGAATCAGGTCCAAGTGAAGTTTAGGACAAACCATGTACAAAAAGATAAATTAATGTAATAAATGTAATTATTATGAGTACATCTGTTCATGTACACTCCTCAGTCTACATGTAGTAGTGTCTCAGGACTTTTTGGCTGCATAGAGAAGCACAATAAATGTATAAACAATATTTCATTTTTTATCTTTTTCAGACTTGACTTTCCAGCACAAAACAATCACCTCAGCATCTTTACAAACAGAAATGGATAAAACGAAATTGAATCTTGAATGTATAGCATATTCTTAACAGAATGTTTCTTCTCCTACACAAGCCAATAGTTATCATTTTGCCGAAGAATATACAAAGGCAAAAAAAAATCCTGGGAAACAAGATTATGTCGATATTTCAATAACGATCTAGTTTCCTTCACAGAGCAAGTACTGACAGGCATGAACATGGATGCGCATGTACACTATTTAAATCTATTCATCCCCCACAATGAAATTCCTCCCTCTAATCTGGGTAAGATTACTCTTGGTGAATTTCATACAGTTTAGGAAAGCGAGGGAGGACACTGCGATGCTCTTCCTTTTATTCTTTAGATGAGAGAGAACCCATGCTTGTACAGACTGCATTTCAATTTGAGTAGCGTAGTTACGAACAACCCCCGTCCACTGTAGATTACGTCAAACCTAACATTGATTGGGGCCAGCCCGTTCTGTAGGAAAAGATCGCAAGGTGTTTCAGAGTGATCGCCCCTACCCCCACCCCTTGGCCTTTACCCCCCCCCCTCCCATCTTTCTCTGACTCAATTTAAAGCTTGTCTATCTCATTTTGAGAGCAACTACATGTATGTAATATCACACAATCTCTTACTATAAATCCTGACCCCCAACTCTCCTCCCTATATTATAGATCTAGAAATCTTTCTCCAAATCATTGCCCAGTTTACCTCTTCCCAAATATTTTTTTAACTAAACACATATTTTGCGTTTGTCCTGCGATATGTATCTCGTTTCTTTCTCGATACTTCTTATTCTCCCACATTATCTGTCACTAACAAAGTAATTCTAGACATGGATCAAGCATACATTCATTTTATCCTAAAAAAATGTAAAGGACTTCCAACAAAGCAAACATAAATGCTGAAAAAGTGTACATTTTTGTTGTGATTCCACAGACACATGGTCCCTAAAAATTGTTTTGCAATGAACAACAAATTGTGATTCAAATCATGATGTCCTGCTTGGGACCACTTCGTGTACATAAATGCATTTAATCGAAAGCTCTATTGACATTACCTTAAACATGTATGCATTTCAAAATTCAGAATCTAATGTTTAATCAATTTGATTTGGAACACAAGAATAATCAAGAGGTATAACTAGGGGTAACAGTAGACACTTATACCACGTACATACAAGTACCTCTGCTTTGGAATTCTTATTAACTTTTAATAACTGATTTTTTTTGGGGGGAGGGGGTAAGAAAATTACCCATTGGAGCAAACTTATATGGGTAATAAAGTACATAATCAAGATTTTTTAAGAAAACTGGTTCTTTCATATCTACTCAAGATGTAATGTTTCTTCAAAGTCATTCTCTATGTCTGTTTTTCTTTATCCCTCTCTTCCTGTTCGTCGAGCATTTTCTCCCTCTTGTGTCTTTCTTTCTATGCAGACCCCCCCCCCTTATCAAATACATGCATTCATATTGATAACGTGCCTATATGTAGTGGTATCTTGCTACATTCAAAATGATTTATGGCTGAAGAAGAAAAATGAGCCAAGGCCTTCCTCTTTTTGATTTATGATGTGGCCAATTTGGTCTGTGATTACACGTCCCACGCTAATATAGCTTTACATTTCAATGTATTGCCTCTCGTTGTAGCGCAGAACAAACAGAAATGTGAGTAAAGGGTGTGTTATCATAAACCTACTGTTTATTTCTCCAACTTCTATATGGCCCTCATGGTTGCTATGCCCTTTGAATATTACAAATACAAATCGAAATTGATAAACATTCAACAAGCTGCATGGAAATTAGAAATATATCCCAGAAAGAACACCCCTGTTGTTATAAGAAAAGAATAACATCTATATAACACTGTATTTTCTGTTGAATATTTTAGTTCTGGTTACTATTGAGATATTTTGTGTTGATTTCAAAAATATTCATGTACAGGAGCATGAGATTTGTATACAACCAAGTCAAAGAAGCCTAACTTCATTTCCATGGTAGAATATCAATTTGAATAATTTTCATGGTAAAATATCAATTGAAGTCCTTTTGGCGCCCATTCCATCCTAGTCAGCATATACCCATACATGAATAACAAGTGTCTTAATTCAAGTAGACAGCCAGGCACGGCATCCCATGAGACAGAGCCCTTTCCCTGGGCTAGATTAATTGTTTCGGCATACAGAGTATCGTTAACAAAAACTGTCTCATCGACTTGCTTTGATGGGCAGCAAATGATGTTCACAGGAGTGCATTTTACCATTTGTTTATGATCAGCAAAATGCAGATGACTTGCTCTATCTTGGCATGCATGCATCTGAGATTTCTATATCCAACACAATCAAAGATGTATTCATTATTGATTATGCTATGTTTTTATGACTTGAAATGCAGATTAAAAGAAAATATCAATATTTCAATTTTTTCCTAATTTCACATTGAAATTATGAATTTAAATGTACAGATACTGTGTACTCTCTCATCTTTCTGGTATATATATATATGTATATATATTCTGGTATATATATATATATATATATATATATATATATATATATATGACTTCTACAGTATGAGCAATGTGGAAGTCAATGAGTTTATCCATTTCTGCTAATGATCATTTATTCATATCTTATCTGCCTTTTTTTAAGATATGGGATAATTCTTACATGAATTGAAAGGCTAATTTTAAATTTTCTTTCACCGCCTTCTCAAACAAACAAGTCCCATTATGTTCATGGATGGTTCAGCTCTTTGGACCTGACAATCAATAATTATTTATTTCGGTGTCTGGGTGAAAATGTCACAAATGCAGCAATGGGGGGTCTAGAAATTGCATTAGATCCCTAATCTGCATTCTCTCCAGGTGATGCTGATTTGAATTCTTCCATGCTGTTGGCAATCAATAATGATTACTTTTTGGTGTGTGGTTGTCTGAGTATACATGCAACAAAATGAAGTTGGAAGTTTCCAGAGCATTGTTTTCTTCCTCAGTCATTATCCTCCTCCGTTACCGCTACACCCCCATAAAAAAACAGTCCTATCTCTTCTCTTGCTTCACAGGTTTCTACCTTTTAATATATTTCATTTTCAAAAGTAAATCTCCCCTCTCGTGTTTCCCTCTTTTCCTTACACCTTGCCAACGTGTTTGTGTGTATATGTGTGTTGGTGATGTCTGTCAGTCTGTCTTTTATCTGTCTCTCTTCTTCCTCTCCATCTCTCTCTCTGTTACAAGTTTACCCATTTTCCCCTTTTGTAAAATTCCCTATCAGAATAAAGGGGTCAGCATCCCATCAGCATTCACACGATAACACTTGCGGGATTAAGGATTGTCCGCGGGGCTATTTTCCGGCCCGAACTGGTGCTTGTTTTGACAAGGGTTGGCCGTGCATGGCGTGTATATCCCATGCTTCATGGCTCATTTTTATAAATTGGCCCGGTAATGGGAGGAAAGTAGAGAGACGGAACATCAACAACACCACCCAAATGGGCAACGCGGCAGGCTACATTCAATCTATGTTTTCAATCTCTTGCGCTCCCAATCGCGCAACTCACAAAGTACAACTGGGAAAGTACTCACGGTATCCCTTTGTTTATGTGACCAACGCACTCATGTTAGTCCTCAATGGAATATACACATGAAGGTATCAGGGATCTCACATCTAGTGTTTCCAATTTACTGAAGTACAGTGACTTTTACAAAATAATTAGTAGTAAGACAGAGACATTTGTGGTGAATGAAATTTGACAGCTTATTATAAAATGCCCTCCATATCTGTATCAATTGTTAGCATTATAAAACAACAATGCTATCAGCTCCATGCATTCTGGCTTTTGACTACTTTCAAAGTCTCATTTACAAAATAAGTCACAATTGATTACTATAGAAGGCACACCAAAACATCCTTGAGTTATAAAACAAGGGTACATTCAACAGATTTTCATGAAGGGCACGTCCAACCCAGCAATAAAAGTTGATTGAATGAGAACAGGATAAATCAAACTAGCACAGCATTGAAAATTTCTTCAAAATTGGTTGTAAAATAAGAAAGCTATGAAGTGTAAGTTTTGCTTAATTTCACAGCATCTGTATGCACATGCTGGGTGGTAGGCAAAAGAGGTATCCAATGGCATCACCTACTCACTATTTCTTTTGTATTGTATTATATGAAATATTAATAGTGTGAAACGTTTGATTCCTCCTTGAATATGAGGGGTTTCCATAGGAGGCGCGATAGCTCAGTCGGTAGAGGGGGGGGGTCAGATTCCGGTGACCTGGGTTCAATTTCCACTTGGTGCACTAGTGCCCTTTGGTAAGGCATTATCCTATTTCATTACCAGGTCCCTCAGAGAGGACCTTAAGCCGTCGGTCCTCTGGTTGCTTGCTAACAAGCATTCATGCTTTCTTAGAAATCAGGTCAAAAAATCACCACCACAATGCAGCCTATTGTATTTCATGAAGATGCTTCTTTCTTGTCAAAATGTGCAATAAATTAAACACTCTACATTACATAAAATACAAAAGTAATGAGTGGGTGACATCGTTGACTCCCTCTTTTGCATATCACTATACATGTATAGTGTATATTTCATGAAAAATAAATGAGAAACTTTGTTATTTTACATACAATTTTATCAAATTTTAAGCACTATGCTTGTTTGATATTATTTTTAAGATGTTTTAGTCAGTCAAAGTGAAGAGGTATATGGCTGCACCATGTAGATAAAGTACTCCTGAAAAACACTTGTTTCTTTCAGTGAAAAGTCAGAAAAGAACTGTTTAGGCTCGAGCAAATATGTGCTGTTCTTCATCATATGTGGAACACCGCATGAAAATCCATTGAATGCAACTATGATTTAAACTTTGTCTTTGAAATGAACAGATATTTTTAAGGTAAAACAGTATCAACTGAACACAGTCCAAGACACATCTTTCAGGAAGGAACATCTCTGCATCTGTTCTAAAGTTAGGAACTACAGGAATTCTGCACTTAAAGGTCAATGCAATTATAAACCCATATGAGGACCAATTCTCCAAACCTTTTAGACAAATTTTGTCTTCTTAAGCCAGAGAAGAATTGATAAAATCTGTAGGTGCATCTTCCCGGAAGAAAATATTGTATAAATGAAACATCAAGGCAGGATAGACTATACCAAATTCTTCTTCAATAGGAAATGCATAATGTAAATCGAGAGTGTTTTGTCCAGTAGGTTAACAAACTCCAATGCATGGTCAATCAGTGGTAAAAACTGAGTCAAACTGGCTATCTGAACTTTTGGGCAAGCTATGATGATTTGTTTGCAAATGAAGTTTCCCTTTAATAACATTCCTCTGCAGTATAGACACATTCATTATGCAAGCAATGCCATAAGAAGCAGGTCAACATAATTGCTTACATGTAATTGTGAAAGAATTGTATTTTTTTTGTATCTGCTCTATTGAAATCTGATGAATTCATATAATGATTCAGTTTAGGTTGCTAAAATTTTATCTCGATCATATTTCATTTTTTGTATTTTTTGTTTGGAGGGGCTTTGTTTATTGTAATTCATTTACCAATGTCAGCATTCTTACAGCATAAGAAATTTTTGAATGGCCATTTCTTATTCATGCCTTGTAATTTTTTTTTCTTACAAAATTATTTTTGAATGAAGAGTGAATGAAAATTATTTCAACACATGGAAATGGCTATGTACTCCAATCTCTTGTCCAACTATGTACATGTATATCTAGGAGTGTGCTTTTAATATGCAGAAAAGGAAGTTCTAACATGACCTTTCAAGTTGGTTTATTATGCTGCATTATTGTGGAGCACATAGAGACTTCTGATGAAGTTTTCGATAAAAGGAAAATAAAGCAAGTATAATAACAACTATTAATATCAGGAGGATTGAATCTAAGGATAGAATTTGAAGTGCCAGATCACAGCCATCTATACACAACAAAAAAAGTAAGTCCCCCCTAAATCAAATTGCTGTAACTTTTGAACGGAATTATTTTGAGATATGATATTTCGTTGGTAAATTTCTACACTCATTAGGCAACTCCTGGGGAAATATGAAATTGATCGGTTGGGTCGTGCATGAATAATCAAAGATTGAGTTAAAAATGACCATTTTTGAAAGTCACAAGAGTCGTGTTTCAGATTGTGCAAATACAATGTTGGACAAAAATTGTTTTTTAGGTGAATTTTATGGTGGTATACTGGTTTACTATCCATCATTTAGCCACTCCACACACAATTTTGATATCGTATGTTCATGGTTGAGTGAGCGCATTGTATTGCAGGGGCCGCGGAAGCGGGGGGAGGGGTTCAGCCCCCCCCCCACTTTTTTAAAAAGCATGTACAAAAATGTAAAAATGACCATACGATTGTGATTTTTTGCATGGTCAGACCCATCCTCCCACTTTTGGCTCAGCTACCCCCACCTCCCCCCCTCCCACTTTGAAAACCGTTCTGTGGCCCCTGTATTTTGAGGTATCATCATAGGGGGTTATGGTAGTATCCTGTACAACTTGCTATAGAACATGTTAAAATTTGAAAATGTTGGTGGCTCCCCCGATTATAGGCCCCTCCCCCATTTTAAAATTCTGGGTCCACCACTAATTTGCCCATAAATTAAACTGGTCATGAAAAATTGTTACGAAAAGAATACATTTATGCCGTATAAAGAGTATTCATTCCTAAGTTTTTGAATGTGCTCGCTCAACCATGAAAATGTTTTAAGTTCGAAAAGTGCGTGGTGATAGAAATGATGGATGATAAAACAAAAATATTTGAAACCGAATTTGCCCTCAATATGCACTTTATGACCCTTTAAAATGAGTCTGTGACATTGAAAATACCAATTTTCCCACTTTGATGCGTGCTCACTCATCCATGAATAAACATATCGATTTCATTTTTGCACAGAATTCTGCCCATAGGCTAATAAACATTACTGCCAAATGACATTGCTAAAGACAGCCTTGAAAAAAAGTTCCACCATATTGAATGAGGGTTTACTTATTCTTAAACATATGCACTCATAATGTACACAAGTCTATGAGAGAAGAAGTCAAAATTTTCATAAATATGAAATGAGGGTTTGTTTCATGGACGGTTTTTGCTACTTCTGCCAACAGTTTTTTCATGAAACTTCGCACATGGCTTCAGAGTAACACTATCCAAAAGGCGCGCACACCAAAATAACCATTCAACACGGCACAGAGTGGGGCCAAGGCTTTGAACTTTCTTCTCATTTGCATAATTTTCGAATATTATGTGCTCACTGATGCATTTAACATCGGGATTTTCATAAAAATCAAATCAAATGAACTATGCAAGGAGGTTTTTAACAGATATCCATAGTTACGAATTGCATTTTTTCCAATAACGTAAAAAAGAGAGCATCACATTCCACATGTTCATTCAAGCGTGAATGTTTAGTTAAACGCCTTTGAATCATTGAAGCATGTTAAATGGTCGTGAACATAACGAAAAAGTTGAGAAAAGATCATTTTCAGTTACCAAAATGAAACAATACTTGTCTATGATATTTCAAAATCGTATTTTTTGTTTTCAATAAATGTTCATTGAACCGTGAAACGATGAATATTGTTGAAGATACTCTTCCCAAAAATAACTGTCATCATATTCTTTCATTCTTAGTGATATAAATGTGTAAAAAATACAATTACTGCAAATTTGGACTCGTGTTTATTCAACCATGAAATTTCCCAAAAAAAGTTGTATTGTACTTTAGAAAGTACCTTCTACAAGCCTTCTGACTATTTTTCATGATGAGAATGTGGAATTAGTTCCAGTTAAATGGAATCAAAGTCATGATATTTGGCTTGTGACTTTTGAAAAGTGACATTTTTGCCTTCTGACGGTGCTCACTGAAGCATGACGTAAAATACGTCCATTACATTTACTCAGAGTGTAGCCTATAAAATTACCTACACGCTCATGTAAAAATATATCAATAATTCGAATTGGTTCGGAAATTATTGATGTTTGTTCAAGGGGGGACTTACTTTTTTTGTTGTGTATATGTTTGCTGCATAGGAATTGATGAAATGCATTATTAACTGCAATGATGTCAATATGCAGAAACACACCAAATCATGTTTACAGGAATTTTCAAGAAGTGACGGACCCCAGCAGTGCCTAGGGAGACTGACTTGCCAACACTTCAGGACAAAAAAAACCTTTATCAGTCAAACAGTACATGCATCCATCCAATAGTATGATATGGAAAAGAAAACATCAGTCCAATTTGCCTTTCAAGACTACAAGGTTCAAAATCAAAAGGTCATTGTGATCTTAAAGGGGTTAATCACTATTCAAGTCAACTACAAGTAGAAAGAAAAAAGAAGGATATATATATATAAGGAGAATACTGAACTCACCTCCATGGGTCCCTGGTTGGAACATCCGTAGCCTCTTTGAGTTCTGGGTACGAGACCACATACTTTTCCCTTTGCCTGACTTATCATTATTATTAGATCCAATGCTGGAGGGTACTCCATTAGGCTTGCAGTATTTGCTGCAGGTGCAAGCATAGGAAGGTTCACCCACATGGCACTCCAGCTCCCCGAGGGTGTCTGCATCAGACGTCTCTGATGAGACGGGGTCATCGTAATTGGACCCTTCGTCCACCCCTTCCTCGGAGATGGGTTCGGCTGGTGGGACATCGGCAGGGTCAGGACCAAGCTCAGGGTCCCGGGCTATGGTCGTGATCGCGGTCTCCAATTCTGGTGCATAGTTCACTCGCAGTTTGCTGCTATTGCGTCGGATCATGGTGATTTGGAAGATTCTGTGATTTGCTAAGTTTACAAGATGAGGGATTTGCCAAGTATTGTATCAACTACCACAACATAGTTCAAGATTATGCTAATCCAATCACTATCATGTTTAGCTTGGGTGAGTAAAGACGTAAGTCTATGATGCAAACCACCCTTTCCTTACCAGTAAGATGTGTTCTAAACCGGAAAGTGCAAGTTGAATCCCTCTACACAATGTCACAATTCAGCCCACTCTGTGGGGACTACTCCAATAGCAGAATAGGGAAGAATCGACTCAACAGTCCCTGAGGGATGCAAGAATGCTGTTAATGTAATGCTGATAATGTAACCTGCGCCGGGAGATGCCGGGAGAGCCGATACACAGACAGGGTGCATGCATCTCTCATAACCAAGGCAGCTTGATGAGTTGCAGGTGCGAGCGGCAATCATACATAATATCATAAAACACCTACAGGCGAGGGCTTTAAAGCTCGAGTTCACTCACCCAACTGGCAAGCTGAAACAGCATAAAAGTCCGACCGAGGATGCATACGGTTAAGAAATAAATGCATCCAATAACAATCAATAGGTGCTTTTTGTTCAATTTCACTCCGCCCACTCCTCCCAGGCCAGGGGTGTCCTTGGCTGCATCAACACTCACCCATCCATGCAAGGAAGGTCAGTGGGAATACATGGCCTGAGAATCTTCATAAAATGCATCCTTCTCTCATCTGCTTGCTCAAGTCAGACGATATCTACAAACACTCAAAGCCCTGTCCTGCTTGCTTAAGTACGTCTTAAGTCCGATTGCCTCCGATCGACACACAACTGAGCCCCTACCTTTCTCTCATATGACAGCACTATTCTCCATGCCTCACTCTTGATTAGTACACACAACAGTGTTTGAGAAACACCTTTCACTTTATGCTACCACGAAACACTTTGAACCAAAGTACAAGTATTCATGAATCAGGTAGTAAGTGCATGCACATGTGTATTTACTCTGATAAATAAAAAAATGATACTCATACAATAAATGCTTGAGAGAATGGAACGCAAGTGTGCTCTGTGATTTGATAGTGGGGGTGACCAATATTGTCTTTCATGGACCATTTTCCCCGAATTCTGATCATTTCAGATCACTTTGTTTTGAACTCCATGGAACAATATAATACTATCTGCAGAGATAGGACATTTGGGAACATACATGTAACCTCATTCACTCTTGTAACTTGTTTCTGAAAAATATATTTATCTTCTACTAGAACAGTGTTGTTGTTTTTTTCAAGAACAAAGGGACCTTATCTTAACTAAATGGCCAAAGTTACACATTATAACTTACTTTTCAATCCAAAGAAAGGAAGCTTTGGGAAAAGGATTAACCCCAAAAAAGAAAAGTACACATTAATACAGGAATTATAAAGTATTAAAGTAGTTTTAATTGATTTATTTGCAGACACATATTGCTTGTTGGTTCTTGAGGTAGAATGCCACAAATCCTAGCAATTTCATAAATACAGTGATGTGGTCATTAATAACAAGCATAGTGATCAAAAAGAAGGATGAACAAGAACATGATTAGCGGTTTTATTATACAGTTTACAGTACAGTTACAGTATAAAGAAAAAAAGGAAACCGGAATACAGAGCAATTTTTTGATATCATGATAATAAATTTGCTTCATTAGATTCACAATAATGAAAAGATACGATTCCCCTCTTTCATTTGAATCCCAACTCTACATTCATAGTGCATGCATGACTATGTTAGAACAATGGAAAGTAGTTTTAGCATATTTCCATTTGCATGAACAAATTACGATTTTAACTGATTTTTTTCTGGCTTTTACTGCTATCTATTTGGAAAACAATGAAACAAAGTTCATAACTTAAATATATGATATTTTCTTTTTTCATATGAGACCTTGTGCGCAAAATATGAGTCATGCTTGGTCAAGAAAATGTTGCAGGAAAACATGCTTGATTTCTATCTACTGGACGGTTGATTGAAAAAAAAAGTATTTCCAACAAATCGGCAGACAATGGGTTCCGCTGAATGAGTGTGTTTTTGTGGTTGGCTTAAATGATATGTTTGCATTCTTTCTGTAAAACTTGTACAAAAATTGCTTGGAATTATTGATGAGGCAGGGGTACATGTAGTGGAATGTTGAAGGGGGGATGTGACCCATTTAAAACAAAAACATTCTGAACCAAAAATTGCTTTCTCATTTAAACTTGTAAATTGTGACATACCCCTTTTCTGCTTCACCCCGCCCCTTCAAACATGTTCCACCTACCCTGTGAAATATAGCGACAAATACAATGACTGAGAGAAGTTTTTAAGACAAAAATTATCAAAATCATTACCAATGTAACATTGAATTCCCATATAGGCATAGACTTCAGCCTGCAGCAATAAAGGCCTTTCCTTTCCCTGCCCGAACAGCATTCACCATTAGCCTATTGTCGGCTGCTTTATTCAGAAAACCAAATGCCTATTTTTCAGCAATCCATCAAATAGGAAGAAATTGAGCATGTTTTAATGCAACTTTTGCATGAACATGCATCATTCATATTTTACACATAAGGTTTCATAAGGAAGAGGAAAAGATGGATATTCCATTTATATAAATTTATTTTGCAAATAGATAGGACAAGCCATAAAAATTCACTCAAAATCATGACTTGCTCATGCAAATGAAAATTTGGTAGCACCTCTTTCCCTTGTTCTAACTCAGATGTTCATCTAATGAAGCAAATTTATTATTATGATAGCAAAAATTTGCACTGAATTCCGTTTTCCTTTTTTCTGGGACCCACTATACACTGTACCCAACAGGGTTGAGGAAATATAATTTTGCCTGTACTAGTTTCAATTTTTTTTTATATAAATCTTTTTGGACTGGTACTTCCATCCCCTACCTCTTTTCTCTTTATCTCCGTCCATTCTTTCTCTTTTTTCTCATACCATCCACCCTTTTCAATCTTGAATTTTCGTCACCTACAAGAATACAAGACAACTGTCATCACCCGACCCTCCCTTTTTCCTCCATGATATTATGAGGTGGATTTCTAATCTCTAAAATTATCCAACACTATAAAAACCAAAGTAAACATGGATAAATCATGCACATTTGGTTTACTCTATGAATTTTAATGGCGGTTGAAAGCGTGCTTCAAGAGAGTTTAAACAATGTTGTAATAACCATGTTTAACTTTAATTTAAAGCAATGAATACAAGAAATAGAGAATTGTTGTTTAATTTCAAACAGTTTGTTTTATCAAAATTTAAACAAAACTTTATCAGTTCAAACCAGGTTGTATAATGTATTTTTACTGTACACAAAGGAGAGCTGATTGCTTTATTTTGCAATCGTTATCATTTTGCCTCTTTCAACTGCTTCAAGAAGAAACAGTGCAAGTTAAAGGAGTGATAGATGAGGTCAACTATGGTCATTAAAGATTGACCAAGCTTCCATCCATGCAATCACCTCTTTAAAAAGGATTTAGAGAGGATTGTAGGCCACAATTGATTGGGTGCTTGGAAGCTAACCTAAATGTATCATTTATGGAATAGTTGGTTAACCCCATATATTTGAAGATGAACTCAAATTCTGGTAAAAAAATAAATAAATTGTTGGACAGTCCCCCTTTTCAGGTTAACGAATTACATATATTTGGGCATTGCAAGACACTTCACTTGCAAATTAAGCTTAAAGGTCAAGTTAACCCTGTCAAAAAGTTGATTTGGAAAAATCTAAATTATGTAACAGTGTCCCCATCTTAGCACACAGCCCCCACTGCACCCTAAAGCAGAAAATCATGAAAAAGTAAGCAGAAAAATCATGAATACCTTGTATAGCTGAGTTACATTAATATTATAAATGTACATTGTAAATAGACATTGCAAGAAACTTATGTACATGCAGGATCTAAAATCATGTGTACATGTAAGTTCCAAAATTATTAAAAGATAACTCCTTTGATCAAATGCAGATTTGTAGCTGACTTGCATTCAATTGCAACTATCTTGCAATGTCCAACTACGCTTCGCTTTGAAATAACACTTAATATCTATCCCTAGCCCCTCCCCGAAATGCAATGAAACACTTTTAAAAACAATGTCTCATCAGTAGTAGATGTGAAGTCACTTTGTTTTGTCTCAGTGCCTTGGCATTAAAACAAAGGATTTCATCTGCATTCATCCGGCCCATTGTATCAGTCAGTTTTGGTTTTAAAAAAATGTCTCAAATCTTGGAAGAAAATAAAAGTATCACTCCTATTCTATGTATAACTGAATTTGTAGGCAGAAACTTATTTTACTTTCAGTGCAAAACTAAAGATACCAATGTCAAGCAATTGTCTTTGTCTTTCTAACCATAAATTTTTCAAGCAATGAAAATGTTGTAACCATGGGGAACAACAAAGTGTGGAAATTATAGTAAACTTTGAAGTAAATTTTGTCTGGATGGGTTTGCACTGTCATATGTGTGATACGATGGGTCGGATGACCGTCAACAATTTGTTCATTGAGGCTGAGGCTATGTTCAATCTATTGTACAAAGCAAGCTAAAAAACAGCTTCATGCAATAGTTTGAACAAAGTCTCATCTCGTGCTCAGAAAGATTACATAATGAACGGATGTTCATGCATCATTTAGAAATCAAAATGTCACATCAAATTCTTAAACAGCTATTCAAGGATAAATATGCTATGCATAATTCATTACTCTTTTGGGAATAGGGATGCTTTTCACACCCAGAAAGACATTAATATTTTGACCAGACATACCGATCAAATAACAAAGGCATGGCATGGACGTGCAATTTGTCTCAAGTGTCTATTCCTCTGGGGGCCTGGAAGATAAAATACAATCAACCCCATTTGTACTCCAACCCTCCCTCCCCTTAGATTTCCCCACTCATGCCGACAGGTGAAAACCTTATCAAGCAATGGACCGGCCGGAAATAGAGCACACTTCTTCTCTTCAAGAAATCAATAGATTGTGTATAAGCGGTGATCATTGCCCCGATAATCAGATGCTTAGGATTGTGTGAGTTACGAGTGGATTGGGCTTTAACAGGTTACACCGTGCAATCGATCGCCAGGTCACACCAGGGCAGTAGTACTCTAATCACCACTAAGATCTTATCCCTGAGGAGGAATTGGGCCAAACAACTCCATTCTTTATTAATCAGAGCTTTATCACGAGATTTTGATGAAATGGAAGAAAAAAACCCAAAGATTTACTGTTGATTAGATATGTTAACATTATCTTTTTTGTCCATCCCTTATTAAGTATTGAAGCACAAAGACTTTGATTTTGCAAACAAAAATCATTATTTGCTGATTTCGATTTCAACCTCCTATTCAATGTGACATTCATTTTATTCAAAAACTTGTCCATTTGAATTTTGTATGGAGTAAATATGATAGTGTGTATAATCTATTTTCAAATTTGTCTACATTGGAAGTTCCAATGACTTATTTTTTTTAGATTCATCAGTAAAATACATATACATTATACTAGAATACTCAAATGCTTTGTTGACATTGCATCAATGACCAAATATACATTTTGTACATATTTTTTTTTTAATCAAGGATATTATCACACTAACAGTCAGACACATACATGTATACTGGATATTTCCTTCTTTTTTTTAAAATGAAACTATGCGTCTCTCCTGGGCCCCATAACACAAAGGTTAGCGATTAATTGATTAATCGTCAATTTGAAAGAACAATTCTGATTGGTTCCTAGTCAGTCTACTGAGCAAAATGCACATGCAACGATGATTTTGATAGGCTATTTCTATAGCGATTGATCGCTAATGTTTGTGTTACGCGGCCAAGGTTTCCAAACACAGGCAAGCTATACCAGAGTCGACTATAGGGGGCAGCATACAACATCAGGAAATCTATAACATCAAGTGATATTCGGATCATCATGCATCACAATTCAGAGTGCTTTTCTATTTGAAGAACAACGATGAACAAAGAGGAGCCAACTGATAAAAAAGTGGGTACTTGACTGCAAAATAAAACTCAAGTCCTATATGTGCACATTTTATTGGCTGAAAATTAAGTTGCATTTAACTGCAACATTTTTGTAACAGACCCCAAGATGAAAATGCTCTATAAGCCTAAAAGTACATGTACATGTTGATAACGAAAAAGTTGAATTTCAAAATTAATCATTCTCAAAGTTTGAAATCCATTTGCAGATGAAATGAAATGGTATGTAATAAAATATGAGGGATGTCATTTCAACTTTGAAATTCACTGGAAAAATTTACAATTAAAATGTCTCAATAAAAAAGGCATGTCCCAAACCTTTTGTTTTAATTTGTATTTTTTCCCTTTGTCTTTTTATTTGGTATAAAAAAATTGCTGATTTACTGTATGCAACCACTCGTTAATTTGTAAAAAAAAAAAAACATATTTTAGAAGAAGGGCATCTAATTTGAATAAAAAAGACAGATGTTCTGGATTATTTCATATTGCTTTGATGATATTCATAATTTCCATTCTAATCCTTTCTGTAATTAAAATCATTTCAGCCTGAAAATTGTGTTTTCCATGTTGTTTCTTCATTCTGTGAAATATTCATTTTCCAACATTGCAAAAAACTGGGGACTTTCCTTAAAACAATCTTTAGGGCAATGTGGATGCACATTCTGTGATGTACGCAACATCAGTCCTTCACGTTTATAATTTCGTGGAGCTCAATAAATTGCTCTCCTTATTTTTTGAGGAGCTCAATTGAGCTCCTCAGAGTCGCTCTCCTTGAGGAGCTCAAATCAATACAATACATGTATGATAAATTGTAGATTTTTCTTAACATTGTATATGCAATAGCTGTGGAGCTATCAATTAATCTGTGGTGAAATTAGGCCTGGGTCAATATGTTTACAAAAATCGCGCTCCTGCTAAAAAAAAAATTGCTAATATTTCATATTTTACATCTTTAAATCCATGAAATGGCCATTTATTTTCCATAATTCCATGGAATAAAGATGTAAAATGTGAAATTTTAGAATTTATTTTTTTAGGAGCACGATTTTTTGCTCTCTTTATTTTTTTTAGGAGCACGGTAGGAGCGCCGGCGCGATTGCGCTCCTCAAAAATGAAGGTCTGCAACATCCTATATATCAAATCCATAGTGGTGGCAAAAGATCTCATTCAGATCACGAAACCTGCTTATCCACCATGTCCCATCTACACACAGCAGCAAATTAGGGTTTAGATTGCAGGGTTAGTGGATATCAGAAGACGTCCCAGGAGAAACTGTAGTTCAATTCCTCTCTGTAATCTCAAAATGGAATAACAGGAAATGCATTCCGAGTGGTCATAGAAATTGTGCATTTCAGTAATATACTGTAGGGTTCCTCTCTGCCATAGTTTTGATTGAGCGATAGAATGTATATTTTTTATTACTATAAGAATACACAATCTAAATTTGTAGCCTACCGTTAGGGATTGTCATTGTTTCACGAACCAGCCTGATAGGATTCAGTGGAGTACAGATATAATATTTGAGAAACAAAATCAAAGGCATATGGAGGGTTAGAAGAATGTGGCTAGATTTAATCATTTCATACCATGACAGAACACCTGAGGAATCAAAAAGGGCTATCAAAATTTTGTGAGGTTATAGACAATCTTTTACTCTAAATTCTGAATATATTACATATTTCATAAAGTTTGGCCTATACATGTTTGTGGGACATATTATGAAAATGATGATATGAACCTACAAAACTGTTTGTAAAAAAAAATCATGTATTACAGACCTTCATTTTTGAGGAGTGCGATCGCGCTGGCGCTCCTGCCGCGCTCCTAAAAAAATTAGGAGAGCAAAAAATCACGCTCCTAAAAAAAAATTGCTAAAATTTCACATTTTATATCTTTAAATCCATGAAATTGCCATCTACTTTCCATAATTCCTTGAAAATGTTTTGATTTAGGTGAAAACTATCAGAAAAATGAAGAATATTCACCACCTCTTTCCTGACTCTGATTTGAATTTGAACTCGGTAATTATTGTAGTCCCATATGTAGATTTTCATGGCAACACCATTGAAGTCTACAAGTGGGACTACAATATTTACCGAGAGTAAGTTCAAATCAGAGTCGGGAGAGAGGTGAATATTCTTCATTTTCCTGACAGTTTTTAACTAAATCAAAGTAATTTCAAGGAATTATGGAAAACAGATGGCCATTTCATGGAATTAAAGAGGTAAAATGTGAAATTTTCGCAATTTTTTTTCTTTAATTTTTTTTTTTTGCAGGAGCGTGATATTTTGTAAACGTATTGACCCAGGCCTACATGTAGTTTCATCACAGATTAATTAATAGCTACACAGCTATTGCATATACGATGTTACGAAAAACCTACAATTTATCATACATGCATTGTATTGATTTGATTTGAGCTCAAGGAGAGCGATTCTGAGCTCAATTGAGCTCCTCAAAAAAATAAGGAGAGCGATTTATTGAGCTCCACGAAATTATAAACGGGAAGGACTGATATTGAGTACATCACAGAATGTGCATCCACATTGCCCTAAAGTTTGTTTTAAGGAAAGTCCCCAGTTTTTGCGATGTTGAAAAATGAATATTTCACAGAATTAAAAAAAAACACTGAAATTATAAACTTGAAGGACTGGTATTATTAGGAAAGGGAAGTTATTTTATAATGAACAGTCGGCAAATGTAGGTTCATTAATCAACCTACAGTATGTAAATTCCAAATTTCAGAGGATACATGTATATAGTAAAAAGTATACAAGGTGCCTGAAAACAAATGTACAGTAGAAGTACATGTGTAATATTTGAAATTATTATTGTAAATACCACTCAATATTGCTATGTCAATGCAAAAGTTTATCATTCCAAGGAAAATCAATATACATGTATGCCCTTACGTAATCACATCTAAAAAAAATCCTGCAATAGGGCCCAGAATATTGAAGTTTTATAACAATTTTTAGAATATATTCATCATCATTGAAAATCAATGCGCATGTGCAACCTACTTTACTGCCCATCTGCCAGTCAGGCAACAGCCTGCTTTCTATTGGTTTGAAGAAAAAAATAATGTAAATGTCTAATTACCTCACAAAAGGATGCAAACTTGCCTTTAATATGCTTCAACACTATTTCATTATTGCAATTTGTAACTAGATCTTGATCAAATCTTGAAGCACACTTCCAGCTTCATAACCTTTCCTGATGTTGCCTTCAAGTCTAAGATTTTGTTTCCCACGAAACCTTAAAACTGACATTAACATGGTTCAATTCTCAGAGCATTCAATCTATTTTGAGGCACAGTGCAACATGACGACTGTTTATCAAACTGCGATCGATCTATCATCTAGAAGCAGATTAATGCTATAGAGACTGTGCATAATCACTTTTGACTATTAAATGTGCAGTTTGCTCTAGTCAGGTATGCATACATGTTCGAAGTATGCACATTTTCCCTCTCAAAATTGACATTTGATACATGAGTGATTTAAAGTGTAATGATAGTTCCTATATATCTTTGTGAAGATTTGGGGAAAATTAGTTATATTTTACAAACTGGCACCTGGATGATGTCATGATGACATTTTGATCCAAAAAAGGAGAACATTTGATGGTCACAGATATACATGTAACTACATGTAGCCATGTGAACATGGTGCTAATGCTTGTGGGTGGGTCAAGCCCAATAAATGAATTATAAAATCTGTCCAATGAAACCTTTATTACAGGTTGTGTGAACATGCTGAGGTGAGCTGAAGCTCAATTAATGACTGATCAATCCTGTCTAATGAAACATCATCATGATTCCAGGCAGTGCACATGCAGTGTGAACATGGCTTACATGTTCTCTGGTGAGCCCAAGCCAAAATAAACGATCAACTCAGTTTCAATGAAACGTGTATTCTAGGCCATGTGAACAGGCTGCTAATATTCCCAGGTTAGCCAAAACCCAATGAATGAATGATCAAGTCTGTCTAATGAAGCATGCCTTCATCTCACCTGTGATTTTCTGCTTGATATACCACAACATGAAGTGGAACCAATAACCTATAAAGATCTGTTTTCAATTCCACTATAAATATGACTTTTATTGTATGATTTTATTGCATTTTGAATAGGTTCAGAGCATGCAAGTATAGATAATAGATTTATAATCAATAAGGATAATCATAATCTTCATTTAAAACTTGATGATTTTAGTATAAGTAAAATAATACCAATCATGATTTATTCATTTCATTTCATTTTAAGTTGCACAGTACGTATATCATGAGATTAATAATTACTACTATTATCATAACTATGAATATAGGCCCTACATCAAAGAAAAAAAATAATATCACAGTTTATACAGGAGTTGCTTAAAATTAAAAGCTGGACCTGTAGAGTGCAGTCTAACATTTTTTTAAACCAGTGAGATAGAATATTCATGAATTAAAAAATGACAGAAGATAATGCAACACAAGTAATACATTAGCATTCAAGTAGACAGAGATAAGAAAGAGAGGGGGAGAAAATGTGGGTACTTGTATAAAACAAATGAAATGAGCTTTTAAGAATCCTTGACTAGGCAACATGTTTATTCATTCAAAACCAAATTGGAATCTTTGTATCTTCATGATTGCTGAATTCTGGGAGCTACAGCAGTTCCAAGGGTTCCTTGTATAAAACATGAAGAACAGGCAAAATAATGTATCAATATTCTGTCATAATTAAAAAGAATACGGGTTCTAAACATGTATTTGGCATTTGCTGAAGTTGGGAATTCTATTAAAGGGAATTTTAGGGGCGTTTTGGGATGTGATGAGGGTGAAATCGTTTAACGCCCTCATGTATAGTACATGTGTTCCAGACGCTGGTTTTCAAAAGACATGTACAAGTACACACACATAATTGTGTGTATCATAAATTTTTAATACTTAAATTATAGCAGTGTGATAAATGGTATAAAGTATAAATAATTTCAATTTCAGGTGATCAAATTAGCCCTGAAAATACCAGGTGTGAAAGGATTAAAGAATATGTGACACTGCACAACAAGTGGCCATGGTTAAGATCTCAAAACGGCACCTGAAATGTAAAGAAAAGGCAGAGTGAGGGAGGGCTTATGTTCGCTTGGCTTTCATTTGTAAGAATCACTGGCTGATGGAAATTTGATTACTTGCATTGATGACTCACTTTATATCCATGTCTCGAGGGAATGTTTCCCACTGTCAAGATTGCTAAACATCAAGGGCAGCATTTCATGAGACACATGGTCAGTGGTTTTCACTGGCAAATGTTATAAGCTACTGAAATCCTTGTATCTGATTGGCTCAGAGCAATTTTGTCAGTGAAAGTCAGATAAGATATTTCATGAAACACTCCCCAGATTATTCAATAACTCTGACCAAATGTACAACTGCTTTGCCCTGCCTTTATTTATTCCAACTCGTACGTCTTTTATGAAAATGTGTGATGCAAAATGTGCATTTTAAGTGTTACATGAAAGGAGATCAATGACAGAAAATGTGCATTTCAAGTACTGCATGAATACAAGTTGAATTCATAAAGTGATGCGGGTACACAATACATGTAACCCTACAGAAGACTGACACACCTTATCATCATCCTCATTTCAACAGACTTCTTTCATGCTCGCTCTCTCTCTTTCCCTCTTCATTTCTCTCACTCATCCACACTCAATCAATACCTTGAATGATTTTTCATTCAAAATCATTTCATGTTTTTAAATTAGAAATTTAGATTGAAGTTAGTTAATACCAAAAAAAGTTGATTTTTTTATACAACAATAGTAATTTAAACTAAAATAACTATAAAAAATTTACTGAATCCTTCATCCATTTTCATATGATTGTTTTACCTTTAGAAATACTTACATTTGGAGAAATGAACTAAAACTATGTAATTGTATTTAAAAAATGCATAGACTCTTAATAAACATCAGGTTTTAATCTAACATTAAAACCTAAATAATATTTCTTCATATTGTTCACTGAAGTGAATGGACTACAAAGAAAAACACAAAAATGCATGGAGCCCCTTTGAACATTGTGATCATAAAGATATTTTGAAATCAGAATGCAGAAGCGATTACAGCTCACTGGGGACTAGACGAGACTACTTCCAAGGAGAAGAGCATTCACGCTGGCGATTTAGCATCAATTTAATTGGATTGTGTCAATATATGGCCGCTTGGCAAATCATGGATCACTGACGCCTGCCTTATTCCATTTCACCCCTCAAACCATTTTCAGTCAATTTGAACAATGCCACCTGTTGCATTTCATAGTAGAGTTTATATGCTCCAACCATTTATAGAGTTTATAGAATCTATTCTACTGTAATTTTTTTAAAGGACAAGTCCACCCCAACAAAAACTTGATTTGAATAAAAAGAGAAAAATTCAACAAGCATAACACTGAAAATTTCATCAAAATCGGATGTAATATAAGTTATGGCATTTCAAAGTTTCGCTTATTTTCAACAAAATAGTTATATGAACGAGCCAGTTACATCCAAATGAGAGAGTTGATGAAATCACTCACTCACTATTTGTTTTGTATTTCATTATATGAAATATGAAATATTGGGTCGCATTTCATAAGTTGGGTATGCAAAAAGGGTGGCGTATGAACAATTTTCCACACGGTGCCATGGATAAATTGTTGCTACATCACAGTATCGTGACCAAATTTATTGAGTAATATCTCATTTTGAAGCTAGAAATATAGGCTAAATATATTACTATGAATTAAATCAATACAATATCAGGAACAAAAACTATAGCACATTAAGTTTGAAGTAACAGGGGTGGCGGAGCCGGTGGATGCGGAGCCGGTGGATGTGGTAAATGATAAAATATTAATTAAACCTAATTAACAACTTACTATAATATGTAATATGACTGTTATCCTCATATTTCTGGGCGTTTTAAAACAGGGAACAACTAAATGTCATAAAAATTTGACAATTTTGAAAATATGCAGCATTGGAATACATGTGTACATGTATGTCAGCTCTGATCTGCAACCTAATCAATTAGTAAACCAGAGAGATTTGGTTAATTATCTAATTTGTAATCTTAATTTTTAGTACAAATGTTGTGTATCATTGCAACAAACATTTCTACCCATGATATTGTCATTTTGCCAAGCATATAAATACAGTGACAGGTATTTTGGGGGCAAAAATGTGAAATTAAATACTGTTAATTAATTAGTATAATTAATATGCATACAATAATAGATAATTATTTGATTTTTGGTACAGATTTAATTACTGATGTTTAAAGATTATAACTGCAAAATACTAGGGTGATCCAACGTTGCATTAACTTTTGACACCCTTTTATGTGCAGCAGGTCCAATTTGAGAAAAACGCATTTCAAAATTCACAATTACATTGACGTCTATGTAATAATTAGCTGTTAATTAGTCATTTTAAGGAAAAATAAAGATATTTGAGACTTAAAACTTTTTCATTATTTAGAGAATGGTGATAGCTATAACATATCAAAAAATAAAATTTTTGACCATTTTTACCCTGTTCGCGAAATTGGACCACCTTATGACATGCGACCATTTTCATTTTCTTGTCATTGTCATGTGAAATGAAGTTTCATTCCTCCCTGAACACGTGGAATTCCATTATTTTAACATTTTGTGCTTCAGGCAATGAGGTCCCAATCATCAAATTCGTAAAAATTGAAATATTGTATAATTCAAACAATAAAAAACAAAAGAAATAGTGAGTGAGTGACGTCATCGACTCTCTCATTTGGATGTAACTGGCTCGTTCATATAACTATTTTGTTGAAAATAAGCGAAACTTTGAAATGTCATAACTTTCTTATTTTACATCCGATTTTGATGAAATTTTCAGCATTGTGCTTGTCTGATTTTTCTCTATTGATTTAAATCAACATTTTTCTGAGGTGGACTTGACCTTTAAGTAAATGATTTTTGTATTTTTACTGAAATTATGAAAGAATCATGGACCAGATCAGATTTTTAATAAACCTCTTTTTCCTTCATCATCTACTTCTGTTTTTCTTTCACCTCTTCCTGTCCTCCTCCTCATGTTTCTTCCTCTCCTCCTTCTCCTCCTCCTTTTTCTTCTTGCTTCCTCCTCCTCCTCTTCCTCCACCTCCCAGTTACTACTTCTGCAACCAAGCGGCGAGTACAACTACTTGGGCTCTAATTTCACTATATCCTACACTTTTCAATAATTTTTTTTCTCAAAAAAATCCCACAATATTTTTTTAAGTAATAGCTTAACTACACTCCATCTGCTAAACTTGAAAAAAAAAAACCACGCACACACACACACATCAAGTATGCAGGCAAGTACACATAATCTTGAATGGCACAGCCAAGACAGTCAGGTTCAAATTTCAGGAGGTAAACAGTCAACCCTTGGCATCAACCATCCAAATCCATGGCATGAAAAGGGGAAAGAAGGTCTGAGAGGCGCCACACAGGGACAATTATTAAGTTTCTCCACAGAACTTTAAAGGCCCTGCCAGGCTGTCACATACATTTGTATTTTGAACATGCCCCGCCCGCTCCAAGAGACCAGAACACATAATTTACAATGATTTTTTAAATTCATTCTAAAGCTACATGTAGTTGCATCTAAACATTGATAGACAACACAAACCATTATCAGCTTTGGATATATTTATTAGGTGATCTGTCAATTGACAGATCACCTCTTATGTTTCTACGAATTTTCTTTTTTATTTATTTCTTTATTCTTTTTATTTATTTTTCTTTTTCCACCCTTTTCTTGTTCCACCAAAATCATCAAAACTAATCAATCAATTTTTATCAAAATGTTATCAATTATGGACAATTATCATACGATGTGTACGAAACAAGTTCAACGTCAAATGGTCATCGTGACGTCATCTACGCGCCATTTTGTAAAATCACATTATCAATCATATCTTCATTATCAATCATCAAAAGTTAACAATATTAACATGAAATAAACTTCAGATCAAGGGTCAACTGTCCATGTCATCAAAGGTCATTTACAGGTCACGACGCGCATGTACGCGCGCGTCAAAATTTTAAAATGCTCAAAATCACTTTTTGATCAAAGTAGAGTACGAATCAGGTCATTCTAAGCATTTCAGGAATTTGCGCGCTCACAGGTTTTCGCGCGCGTTTACGCGCGTAACGTCCTTACGCAACGTACAACTGCACTTTATTTTACATCAATGCATTCTTTATTAAATTTCAAATAATTTGATACCTTAACCGACCTTCTACGACCAGTAATAAAGGAACTAGCCTCCGTCAAAATTTGCATAATGCGCGCAAGCGCGCGTTCACAATAGGCCAAATATGTGCAAAAACATGCCTTTACAAAATCCAATATAACTCTTCAGATAGTCCGTTGACCCCCAAATTTTATTTTACATTCGGATAGATTATGACTTGAAGATGTGATTTCATGTTCCATTTGACCCTAAATTTTATCATGACGTCATCAAAATGGCGTCGGAATTAAAATTTTCAATTTTTGTGTTATGACGTTTTAATAATTTTGCAAATTAGACTATAACTCCGTAATCATTGGTCGTTTTTCGCCTGGTTTTTGACATATTGTAGCTGGTTTTATATTCTTCCAAATTATGTTGCAATCTTATCATTTTGAGCAGGAGATCATCATAAATATCAACAATGTATAGAAGCATATTATTATGATAAAACTTGCACTTGAAAAATTCAATTTGAGGTTATATTTTATTGTTGCCTTGCAGTTGTACGGCAGTTACTATGGTCTGATGGTTAGTGCATCTGCCTTGTAATACGAGAGACCCTGGATCGAAACCCATCAGGGTCTATTTTTTTTTATTTCTTTAATTTTGTTTTATTTTGGGTGTAACCCCCATAAGCCAGTTTGGGGTTCCATTCTGCGCATAATAAAAAGTTCATTCGTACTAAAGTAACATAATTGTTTTATATTTAATGAGATTTTAGCAACAACCTTGATGTCTTTCTTATTCTTTTGGATTATGCGTTTCAATACATCCATTAAAACAACAATGCGTGTACAAGCAACTGGTATTTCCGAGTTGGCCAAGTATTGTTATAAGAACATGCTAACGCATTCAAATAAAAAAATGCAACAAATACCTCCATCAGTGTTCATTGCTTTGCTATTCTATTCACCTGGTCGAAGTTTCTCTATCCTGCTATGTAAGACATGCTTGCATATCTAGCAATCAAATGTACCTATCGTAATGTAAGAAATCAAAGTTCATTTGGTCAACATTGCTCATGAGGTAACTAAAATCTGGTCTGTGGATACTGATTTGAAATTTTCAAAACTGGATTCTAGATTCTTGCATTTCGTCAACAATTTACTCACTATTTCGTGTCGTCACTTGCAAGATTGGAATTTACATTTCTTAGAATTAGAATTTACAGATCTTAGAATAAGATCTGTTTATACAACCTTCTTTTTCAGTGTCGTTCAACAGTATTCAACATGTCTTTTCATTAATAAAACTACGCTTATCATCATAATGGTCATATTGATCTGCATTAACAGGGTGTTAATAACAAACGGACTATCGTGATCATGATCATGAGATTCACAGACAGATCACCTAATTCGTCCGTAAGACGAATTAAAAGTCTAGTTCAAATTGAATTTGTGGGCATCCAACAACATCTGATTGTCAGGTCTGAAGTGGACTGATTGTTTGATTGTAGTACATGTATGTGAGTACTTTCAGGAAAAAGGGGTTCATTAGATTAATAGCTTGAGGATTATACTAACTTGGGTAGAATGATGGGTACATGTTCATTGGAAGTGAAAGAGAAAGATGTCATGTGAAACATTTCGAAGAATACTTGAGAAATTTCAAAACTATTAAATGTTAGATCTTTGTGAAAGTCAAGGAAAGGGGAAATGTACATTACTCTCAAAAGCAGGTTCACTACTAAATCCTGTAATTTCCATGGGCTACATACATGTACATGTACAGTATAGGGACAAACTAGGTAAAGTATGCAACAGGTTAATTTGTCAGAATATGGCATTTTATACATGTACATCATGTAAATCAGTAGTTTTTAGCAACTTGAAGTACATGTACAGTTGACCAAAATTAAAGCAAGGATACAGGAAAAGCTTATACTATAGATTTGTTTTCCTTCCTTCAACTTTTGATTAGTGTCATTCACAATGTAAACTATTCTGGAAAACATTCTGGAAACATTTTCCTTTAAAAATATTTCCTACTAAAAGTCCCTTGAAATTCAAAACCAATTTAATCCAAGTACTGATTATGTTTAAAATAATAACATATGAATATTTCCTGTACCTTCAGTGTAAAAATATTACACCTTGCTCAAGATTCCATGCAAAGCTTCACAACAGCTATCTCACCTACAGCATTGAAATGCAAAGACCGACACACACTTGTTCTAACTACTTGAAATGCCTTTCCTTTCACATAGCGTGCCGACAGAGAGTAGGCAACAGAGACACTGATAAACAGGAAACAGATCTTCCAGGAACCATATTAAAGAGACTACATTGTAGATCAGGGCCCTATAACACACACTGTACATGCAGTTTGCGATGGATTGTAAATATTAAGAACGGATCTTATTGGTTAATGATCAGTGTTTTGAACAATATACAGAAGCAGTGACATAAAGTGAATGATTGCAAACATTGTCAGAAACCAGGTTCAGGTTTCATATTGGAGTTGAGATGAAGTGTACTACATGTATTATAACCGTCAGAGATAGAAAGTAAAGTTTAGAAAAAACACACTCATATTTAACCTCATGACTGAGTGTACTTTTGTAATTCTAAACTGTATCAACAACATATAAAGCTAATACTGTGCATTAATGCACTATTCTTGTTTCCTTCAGTTTTCATCCTAATATTTGGTTTAAAGAGAAAGTGCATGATCCCTACGTTAACAACTACATGTACGACTACTGTTACGCCTACATGTAACTCCACACTTTTCTTAATACAAAAGTTAACAACATTTTTAGTGGAGGGAGATATTGCCCTAAAATTAAAGACATTTATAGCATGACTCTCAAAATATCCCCAAAGTGGCATACATGTTGATTTACAACTTCCAAATTTAATTCAACAGAACTCATTGAAGAAAATCAATGGTGTAATCTTGAAGATAAATAAAACACAACAAATTAATCTATGAGGAAGACAGAATTGTAGATAAAAGAGCATGTATTTTAAAGATTGAAAGATCAAAAGCTATGTATAAACAAAGAAGAATTTTCAAGGCTGATTGCTTTTATCATTACATGCAATCAATCATGCAAACTGTAGTACATGTAAAAATTGCTAAACATTGAGTTTATCTAGCGATGTGTTTTCTTCAGCCTAGTCTGACAGCTGGCTTTTCATCTCTGGTAGATATGAACCTATTTCCTCATTACACAAAGCTGTACAGTAGGGCTGTTCAATTTTATGATTGATTGCAACTGATCGTGTGAAATCAATCATGCTCAATCAACTGTACCATTGATCCATAAAATTTGTTTAGCTAGGTCCTCTTTTGGCCTGGGACAGCTGCCCTTCATTCATCTTTGAGATGAATTCTTCCTAAAGTCTGATGAGTGTTGCATGGGCTTGACAGTAAAGAGCAATAGATTTTAGGAAAAATAATACAATCAATTACATTTGTAATTAAACCAATTGCAGAAATCAACATTACATTCCATCAGTATGTTTTCTGATACTGGATCCCGTGTATTGAAATATCATGGCTGTACATACATGTACTTTATGCACAAAAAATTCAATTTTCCCACTATCTTTGCATCTAACTTTGAATGTGGTGAGTAGATCTGGCAAGCTAATCAAATAATGATATTCTACATTCATGTACATTACTCACCAACCAAGTCTGTCTCTATGGATAACATGACGTCTCTAGGTAAAAGGACATTCACCCAAGTATCATTTAAGGATGCATTCAATCAACTCTCTTACGCAAAATTAATATCACAAAACCAAATTAAATTTAAAAAAAAGAAACAAAAAACCCTCTAAATTTAAAGTTCTATATCATTAAATAATCTGACACTGATGAAATACATGAATGATGGAATACTTTGCATATCACCAACCAATCAACTTTTAGAGCAAAACTATGAAATTAAATACAGAATTACTTCCCCCTCAACAAATTTGATCTTCTTTTTCAACTCTCTACAACCATTTTCTTTTTTGTTTAATACCTCGTGAAGCAATTACTGTACACTGTTCACTGTACATAGAGATGAGTTGAAACTTCTTCCTTTCCTTGGGAAAATGTATTTTTCATTCCAAAACTCTTAAATATGGAAAATGATGGATGAGACTTGAGAGGCCTACAAAGAGGTGGAATTTTCATGCAGAGTAACATACATGTAAAGCAACAGAACAGGAAAGAGTGGTATAAGGGTAGACCACAAAAAAATAAAGAAAGAAGCACAGAACTGAAGTGAAGAGAGGGTATGTTCATAATGGCCATGCCATGATTTTCGTCAACTTCTCATTCTAAAAATGTCACAATATCCTTTTAGCATTCAATGACAAAGTGGAATGCCATCCCAAGGGATGGCCCAGGAACGGGCTAGATTCGTCACGAGAGTCTTGATTGATTTCCAAGTTATATTTGGTAAAAGAATTTTTTCTCCTTTGAGGTTTCACACATTGCTCTCATACAGTAAGTGTTCCATTATGTATCATAAAGAACATTAAAATGCAATTATTCTGCTCGACACCAGGCAAATCTTTCTCTTGACAAAAAATCATGCAAAGAGCTTTTAAAATGGAACTCTTAAAACAAAAATATCATGAATGAACACCAAAGCTCCAACATTTGGAAGCTGTCTATTATTTTTAACTGCGGAATTTCATGATTAACTCTGAAAAATATTATATTGGCGAATTAAAGAGGGTTTCTTTTTAATTCAGTGATAGCAATTCTTTTCAATTTCAGAATTTTAACCAGAAATACATTGGATCTCAAGAGCTTGGAATTTATTCTCTGTTTTTTCTTCTAAATTCTACGGAACTACCGTAAAGGGGAATATACATCAGAGAAGAGGGGTCTATAACCCTAACCCTATGATTTATTAATAAGGATATTTTGGCCAAACATTAAACTGTGCAATGATTGAAAACAAATCATTGAATTCTTCATGAATATTGGGGTACCTTGCCTACACTAATTATTTGAGAAATAACATTTTTTCCATTCATTTTCATTCAGATTACGGTGTAGTTTATCAAGGTCTTGTTTCATCAACTCAATAATGCAGATTTTCAATGTCAAAATTGGTATCAGGCAATCAAATATTTTCAGTAGCTTTTAACAGTGAATGTACACATACATGTACAGTGTACTTGTAACAATATAATCAAAGCAAGTTGAATGCATCATGGCCCATATAAATGTAAGTACTGTATTTCAACAGATATTACAACAAATCCATCATTATAAAAGTGCTTAACCAGCAGTCGAGCATTCAAAAAAGAATATCTAATTTACATGAAAGGGGTTGTACTATTGTAGAAGCCAGACGAATCAATGAAAGATTGAGTTAAGGAAATGAGATTGTTTATTATGGTACCGAGTACCGACATCCTTTTTATCAGCGGTAGATATGAACGCACTTAACAGCTGTTTCACAAACGAGAGCGCTTATGATTTCCCTGAAGGGATTGAACTCTCCATGCATGTATTCGAATGGATGATTTCAATAACATTCAGTTCTGCTCATATCATGTATCATTTAACATCCCAATATGCACTGCATTTCCAAAGGGACTTGTTTTTAAACCCTGGCTTTAGCCAAGCAAGCATTTTAACGATGCACGAGCATTCAAGGAAAAATTGAACTATTTTTCAATCTTAATTTGATATTTACTGTAGATTTACAGAATCCTCATGTTTAACAATATTTGTAGTAATACAAGAATTATCTTATACTACCACTAATTTAAATTATTCGAAATACACTGTACAAACACTTTGTAAAAATTATAGATGATACTTATGTTGGGATCTCATACATGTAGGATACTTTTCTATCTGAGCTTTGTCCATTTGACTGTAAAATCATGCATAAATTTAGGAATAGCTTTATATATTGTTTTAATTCATGTTATCAAAAATTAGTATATTGCTCTATTCCTGCAAATCCCCCATGATTACCCAATATGTGCACCTAACTTGAAGTACATTTAGGGGAGAGTTGGGTAAATAAGGCCGCCTGTTGGTTTTTAGCTCACTACCGAAGAAAGGCCATATGGAATACTATTTGTTAAGTATTTGAGACAGTTCCTTAGCACATATTTTAAGCATAGAGAATGTCTCACAGTCCAGTGCACGTGGCCAGGAGCACAAACCCAGCAGCACCTCAAAATCAAAATTATAAAAGTAGCATTGGCATTGCCACTTTATGGAGACAACTATTGTCCCTCCTAGAAGAATTAGGCTCAATTAGAAAGTAATTGATCAATTACATTAATTACATGTACATTTTTTGAGTAATTGTGATTTTAATTCAAATTTTTAAAGGGAAAGTAAAATTTTGTAATTGTAGATGAAAAATTGTAATTGACTTCAATTACTGTCAACTACTTTTAATTACATTCAATTACATTACTTTATTACTAACTTTACTATTCAATTTACTATGGATTGCTTATTTCTCTGTTTCCATAGCTATATCTCTTGCATGCAACTGTATCCTTTCTAATGTGGAGGAAAGAGGAGACACTATTGCTATAAAGAAGTCAACAAATTGATCACTAGAATTTTTTTGTTTTGGTAAGTAACTAAATGTTAATAATATGATTGCTGCTAGTGAGAGTTTAGTGATTGTATCAAACCAACTGAACTGTTTTTACTTTTTTACAGTAACATGAAATAGGTTTTGATCAGATGGCCTCATTGCTCCCTTTCGGTGGGGCAAATGAGGCAACCCGACAAAAATATGTATGGCTCATTAATATGCAAATTAGACTGGTTAGTTCTAACATTTCTAATGGATAATGTCGGTCTACTCTAGATCTAGTAATAGACATCTAATCATATTTCTACTGCTTTTCATTAAAAAAATATAATTGGAAATTTAAAAAGGTGGCCTTAATACCCCTCTCTCCCCTACATACCTAAAGTCGATAATAAAATGTTCTCATTCAATTCAATCCAATTATCAATTTGGAGTGAAGAAACACTCAATGAATCAAATTCTACTGTTGCTAATTGAATTAAGGTGTGAAATCAGCTGTAAAATCACTTCTTGCTCTGGTGATCAATCAAGAAAATAGTTCAGTAAAGTGAATGTGAATCCACTTGAATGGAACTAAAATCAACTTCCTTCTTTCTTGCTTGCTAATCATGCAAGAAAGAAATGTAAGTGATGATGATGCCACTTGTTGCAAACTCTGACCCATTTGGCCCCTTTTCATGGGATCCACGCAGTCATGGTGGCTCCCAGCTACAGTGCTATAGGGAATAGGACGTAGCATATTGTATTGCTACGGATATGAGATGACTTATAATTATATTACATCGATGCTGCGCTTTAACCTGGCTTGCAGGGTGTTAAGTGTGTGTAAAGAAAATGTGAGATCCCAATTCTACAGTACTTTCGTAAAAAATCTCATTTTTTATTTTTAAAAAAGTACTTCACATGTATTTATAATGTACATGTGTTAAGTACACATTACTTCTATCCCCATCGGGTAGAAACTACCAAGATGGAAATTATAACAATCAATATACCACTCTGATATGGAAGAAAAATGAAAGAAAAATACAAGTGAAAGAATGTAATGAAAGATATATACAGCAAAAACACAAAGTTGTGTTTTTAATATCATAACTCCTCAGCACATAATTTTAGTGTGAACAATTAAAATTTATCCTGATATTAAAAGAGCTGAAGAACTCAGCATTGACTTATTGAATAATATCAATAATATCAGCATTAACGGATTGATACAAGAATGCATTATCTTGTACAGCATTAAGGCCCCGTCAGACCGGAGCCAATCCAAGTATCCATACTGCAAAGCTGAATCGCTTTATCAAAAGGGATGCCATAAATTCCATTTATGTTCCATTTTACCATTCTAACGATTAGCTGGAACACTTCCTCTTTTTTTTCATTGAAGTTTTTAGGCCCCTTGAACCAGCAAAGATCCGTTCCACTGGGTTGTCATTTTTCTTAAAAGTTCGCCCCCCCCAAAAAAAAAAAAAAGGAAGAGAGAAAATCCTATAATCACTTCCCCTCTACTGCTCGTACTTCATCAGAGTGCAAAACAGTAGTGTTTTAATTTCTGGACTTTTCACTTTTCAGATTTGGATTTTGTCTGGCACCTTTAAATTTTTATATGAAAGAGATGTAAACCTGTTTCACAGTAAATGCAAAATATAAAGATTGTGAAGGTTTTTCTTTTAATTCAAAATAAGATGGAAAAAAAACTCACCAATGTCTGAATCACTATATGTTGCTGAGTCGTACCCTGATAGTCCTCTCATACGAACTTCCATCTTGCTCATCCCCAATGGACGCTTGCCAGGTGAGGCGGACACTGACCGCTTGACCGGTCCGGACATTCCATTAACCTCCACTGCCAAGCTATTGACATGGATATTTGGGGTTGAAGCAGTCTTAGGGTAAGGCACACTGGGTTTGTCCTCATCAGAAGAGCTTGCAGAGCTAGAGTCCCTCTTGTGCACCTTGATGCGGTTGTGGTGTTGCGCAGGGGACGTCGGGGCAGAGATATGATGTTCAGGGATCTGGGTATAGTGGTGGTAATTCCCTGGGTAGTCTTGAGGGGGCGCGCTGATCTTCAAGGCAGGGGATGGATGTCCATTGCTGGTATTTGGTGGGGGAGTTCCAGGGGTCCCATTCTGCAGGGGAGGAGAAGGGGAATGTTCCACCATCAGGGGACCGTTCTCTTTCGGAGGTGAAGATTGTGGCCTGGTATAAGAATCCATGCTATGTCCTGATGAATATCGTTGGGATTCTCGGCTCCCACTGACCTCCACCTCTATCACCTTGCTATCACTCATCTGCAAAATTACACAAGAAAATAAATTAATTGAATTTTTACCATATCAGTATACAAATACATGCACAAACCTCAATCAAAAATTTCTCAAGACATGCAAGAGTCCAGACTCCACTTTGTGTAAAAAAAAAAAATTACCCATAATAAAAGTTATTAATACTTGTATACATTTTATTAAAACCTTACACAAGTATTAATTTGTTTGTTTTCTGGAAAAGTTCATGGATACAGAAAACCATCGAGGAAAAAAGACCCTATACAACTTAAGTTACAACAGTCTGGACAACCAAATCTGAAACAATTGCGCTACACCATGTACAGTACAACCCAAAATAAACATTTCACACATTGCAACATTCTCTGAAGTCAAAGGTTGGACAGACAAGTACTAAATCTTCTCCAGATTCACCTTGCCTAAACTTTTGAAAAAACATAGACCTTGTCCAATCTAAACATTGATTTATCACAAGAAGTCTGCACTCTGCAGTGTACATCTTTCGCTAGATTTTGTATCCCATAGATACCTGGAAAGCATTTCATCAATATTTTTGTCTGACAAGTTGTCAGATCTGACAACTTTCCTTTATTTTGATTGGCTGAGAAGCACTGTTACTATGGTAACTGTCAAATGAAAGCTCTCAGGAAGTATTTTACAAGTATCACAAAAGTACTACTTGTATGTACACTGATGAGTGGAAAGTAAAAGATAAATTCGTTCTTCGGCCTACATGTACATTGTATAATGCCCCCTGTGCTACTTCACTGGACCCCTACATGTAGTTACAATTTTTTCTCTAATACTTGATATCAACAAATCTATTTCAGCTTGATTTCTTTCCCCTATTAAAAGACTGTTGAAAAACCACCAGAGGACCTTTTTCTTGAAAGACAGCTGAAAGACTGTTTTGAACCGTTTCAAAAAATTTTGGGAATCACGAGGACCACGAAGACCACCGAAAGATTCATCGGAGACCAGTGAAAGGCCTCAGAGGTCTTTGAAAGTTTGTTGAAAGACCAAGCAAGTTTCATGGTCTTACAGCAGTCTTTCAGAGGCCTTGCTTTCTGTGGAATGGGAGTTTAAGAGGGTTGGATCAAAAGCTTTAATAACCTCAATTCTATTGTTTCTAATCCTTTTTTTAATTAAGTGAAGCACACCCGTATATAAAATATGAAATACTTGATGCCTATCGGCAATTCTATATAATGTCATACATGTAGTAAGCTATTGTTGTTATAGGCTACTGAAATACTTGTATCTGATTGGTGGAGAGCAAATTCGGAAATTGAAATCGCTAAAAAGATGCAGCATGAATTACTCCAATGAAGTGGACCTACATGTAACAGGAGTCATTCTTATATATGATTTTGATTTTTTTTTTAAATTAATTCTCTACCTTATATATGTACATGTATGTACATGGATTGAAATAAACTTTTTTGATGTAAACTTGACCAATAAACCTGAATGATATTCTTATTCCTTATTTTCTTTTCAAACTTTTCACCATTCTGATTATAGTGCTCAACTTCACAAGTATACATCAAGAACTGTATGTTACATGGCATGTAAAGGTACTTGTATTGATATTAATGATATAGGAATGATTTATAAGTATCCAATACAGTATCTCTCTACAATTGTCAATACCATCTGAAAGTGAAACAATGTACACAGTTCTGGTTCAAAAGAGTATTAAACTCACATGTCCACATCATCATATATGTACATGTACACAGCATAACAATATCATAAATTGTGCTTGTGGTGTGAGGCAAACAAATACCCCCCCACCCCAGAAATATTTGACTTATGAGAAACTGAAACCTTATAATACATGTACACATGCACCTCATTATAATGCAACACCTATTAAAATGACCTTTCATCTGATATGGAACATGCCTATTTAAAAGTCACAATGATTAATTGGCTATAATGGTTTTTCTTTTTGTTTTCATTCTAATGTAATCTAATGTAAAGGCACTATGAAAGAAGATAAAACTAAAAGAACATTATGTGTGTATATGTACATTTTCACTTGTGGATAAAATACCTTGCTCAAAGGCATATTTTTGCAGGAATTAGCTGTATGATCCTTGTATTTAAGGACAAGTGTTTTAAACAGTTAGCTACATGTAACTAAAGACATCCCTTTATATTATAAAATGTACATTATTTATCAATGGTCTTTTTCTGGCTTAAGCCGGGGTAATATTAACATTATCATATTATTAAAGCAGGGCCGCTGGGAGAACAGTTTTCAAAAACGAAGTGGCTACCCTTGGTAAAATATGACATTATTATTATTATTATTACATGTATATTATAATATATGACCTAATTAATACTCACTTGACAGATGCTACATGTATGTATAAGTCTACATGTTACATGTAGCCTGAAATTTGAACAATACAGTAGATACGGTTTTCTGAACCTATTGTTCTATGCTTTGAGAGTTCAGTATGACTATTAGATTATAAATTTCAGACATGAGGGGACACTTATTTGAGCAAATATTGGTTTACAAATGCCTAAAATATTGAAGGACATAAACATTGAGGTTTCTATGAGGTAGGTTTGAAAAATCTTTCACGTGTAGTAATCCAACAAGATTTTTGCATGCAACCATGCATGATGCATTGTGCCCATGCATGCAGGGAATACAAGAAATGTGTATCAGTGGATAGAAAGTGACGGTTGCCCAAATCATTTTACTAGAATTTAATCTGAAAACATAAGACTGGAAAATGAGATGATCTCTCGCACTTATATTTCAATGAATAATTGGAAATGTGGTACTACATGCATCTTAATTAGTGTAAGGCAAAAAGCCAATTATCCCTTAATGATCACTGCTGTACTTAACCTTTAAACAAGTGAATAAGGACCATTCTTACCAGGCACCAATCCATGTTGGAGACGTATGCTCCCCCCCCCCCCTTCACAAAATAGAGCTCAACTGTTCCTTGTTATTCCCCTATCATGAAAAGTCTGCAAATTTTAATTTTATATGGCTCCCGTTCCCCCTCTTCTTGATGGACATTTCACCACTGGTCCCTGCTATTTTCTCTTCCATTTTTTTTTTCTTTGTTTGGGGGAAAGGAGCCCATTTGGGGAATGAAATGTTTTAGGTCAAATACAATATTGTTCAATTTTCAATGTCCCAACCCCATTTGTAAAATCAAGGAGCTTCCTGGGCCCACCCTTGATTATGACCTTGGGGCATGATCAGTGATTACACAAGGAGAGGAAGAGAGAGTTTTGGTAATTTGCACCCAACGGTAAGTACGGATCTCAAGGGATGGTATGCATAAGAATTAACTCATGAATAAGGATAGCCCCCTCATCAAAATTCATAGGACATTGATGAGCTACTGAAGAGATGGATGGTTAAGAAAAAGGAGGTGTCAAATAAACTTTAGTTGCTACAACAACCATTGTATAAACCTTACATCATTCTGATTTACAGTGCAAATGAAAAAGGGGATAATTGGAAGAAAGCAAACTCTTGAAAATGAAAAGAAAAATTATGACAGTAATGAATAGTTTGACAGATAAGACACACACATGAATGCCACTTTCAAAGCTTATGTTAATACAAGAAGGCCTTTCAGTTTCATGCCTGATATTAACTTAGCTTGGTGGTAGGAGTCACTTGAATTGATGACTATACATTACGTGTAGACTTATACAGTATACTTGAATGATACCAATAATAAAGAATTAAAATATGAATAGGAGAGGGAGAAGAAAAAGAAGAAGGGGGAGGAGAAAAAGAAGAAGAGGTAGAAGAAGAGGAAGGAGAAGAAAAGGAAAAGGAGATGATGATGTACATGTATACATGACACAACAATTTACCAGAACCAGTATTTTTGACAAGGATCACAAGCAGTGAATTGTCTTGTCACAAAAACACAAGACAGAATAAAGTCGATCTCTGTAATACCGCAATTGAATTCGTAGTAGTAGTAGTAGTAGTAGTAGTAATGTAGTAGTGGTAGTATGAATAGTAGTAGAAAAGTTAATTGTCTCTGAATTTCAGATGCAAATAAAACAGGACACAATAATGGACTGGTACCAGTATTTTTGACAAGGATCACATTATGTGTACATGTATGCATGATTTGCCTCTTATATCACTTTGTCACAGTTCAGACAAGGAGCAGTGTTGTCTTGTCACAAAGCCATATCAGTTTGATAAAAGTTTATCTTTCTGACTGAAATCTTTCTGAGCTGAACGCAAGCCCAAAACGCAAAGGTGTGAGCCAGGCTTTCTGGACAGTTTGAATAAACATATTATAGAAATATCTGACTGTGATAAAGATCAAGTGCACATTCAAAAAGCACTGATGAAATACATGTAATTGTGTATGAATTAAGGATCAATTCAGACATGTGGACCCAAATACATGACATCCTCTATCAACAAAGCAATATGGCAGATGCCAGAATAACAAACCACTCAAAATATCAGAACAGCTCTACAAATATCTTCCTACAGTATTGTGTCACCTGGATATGATTTTGTACACAAGTAGTACTTTGGCAATTGGCCTTTCTCTAAATATAGCAACACCAACAAAGAGAGATAAATATGTGACACCAAAAGAACTTTGTGGTTTAATTGGGTTGTACAAAAACTCAGTCCCAGGTAAAAACATACATAATTTGTGCACTTGATTTCAAGAATATCCATGATGAGATGAAATATATAATAGATACATGTTACACAGATGCTGGCTTTATATTGTGACCAGGCACACCAAACTCACCAAAAGTTGCCAGTAGTAAACTAAAGATCTCATCTGAAAAGGAAATTTTCATTTTCAAAATGGTGTAATAACTTACTACTTTATACATGTACCATCGGATGATTTTAACCCACTTCAAGAAAAATGTTTACTATACGTGTACCATCAAATATAATTCACATACACCATAATCCTTAAATTCATTGGCCTGTATTCTGAAATCAGGTTTAATTTAGACCATGGCCCAACTCTGTGCTAAAATTATGGGAAGCCAAAAGTGTAAAAATTTTATTGTATAATATCTTATGTCTACTCTGCTCTTTCCTGGTTCTTTGATTATGAAGACAATTATCTATTCATACTTCCTGGACAATTGAGAATGATTTGAGAGTCAAATGAGCTGAAATATTATATCTCTACTGTTTGTGATTTATGTCACAATTGGCTTTCCATACTTAAACCACAACTTTAAACATGAGTTTACATTAAACCTGACCACAGAATATGGGCCATACTCTTTAAATTTCACAATGAAACTGACACAGCAACTTAGAGCTACAGGAACCAGAATGTAGAACAGATCATGACATTTGTTTACAAATAGATGATCAGATACTACATGTATCTTAATAATAATAATAATAAAAAAATTTACCTTAATATTACTATACAAGATGTATGAGTCAGGGAAGAATTCCAGAACACCAGAACCTGTCTAATACGTATGCATTCTACTTTGCTTCAATGCTAGCCATGTACTAGGAATTTTTCCAAATCAGGGAAATGTGCTAGTACATATGCCGTATGTTTGTGAGAAAGCAGGATCCTTCAATCTCTTTGCTCAAATGTCCGTAAGTTGACTTCATTTGAAGATGAGATTTCAGATTTGAAAAAACTTACTGTGCTACACGTACATAAATATGATTGATGTACATGTAATTTATACATGTGTTATGAATAAATATGAAAATAGCAACATACTGTAAAGGTAAAAGTAGACGATGTGGAAAGATGAATTCAGGGATGTCTCAAAAATATAAAACCTCACAGCTGTCAGATCAAAATGATTTTGATATCAGTTTAAAGTTTTTTTTATTTGTGTATTCACACATTTATCATCAATATAATTTCTTAAATGCACAATGTCATTATGCTTACTACTGCGTATGCGCGTTGTTTATCATAATACACGTTATGCAACTCTGCTGTCTGATTGGCTGGAGGTTGGATTGAGCTTGCGATCCAATCATAAGGATTCAACATGTCAAATCCTTTCGATTTTCCTTGCGACTTGTCTCTGACCGGTCTGCGACTCTGAAGCTGACAAGAGCTGTGACGACACATCTCCCCTCACTCAGTCACAAGCCGGTCGTAGACCGGTCGGGTCGTAAGGTGTGCGGTGGCCTTTAGCGATATCGATAAACTTTCTCTCATTGTCGATAATACCCGCTATTACATGTATGTAGGGACAGTGATTTCCCGCGAATTCACGGAAACAGCCCTTTGAAAATGGCTTTTCATGGAAAAATCACAGAAAATGTATTTTTACTCAAACTGCACAGAACAGCAACAGAAATTGCTCCAAAATCTCAACAAAATACAAATACAAAATACTAGCCACAAAACACCATCTCACCCCCACTGCGCTATTATTATAGCAAAGTAGGGGTGAGATCATGACTGCACTCGACTCCATTCGATCCAATCAAAAACATCACAAGTGCAAGCTCAATTTTAGCAAAGTACCAACTAACGTAGAAGGCGGCTAGCACACAGCCGTTTGCTGCCCTCTACGTCAGAAGATGTATTGCACAATATCAAAATGGTGGATAGGCGAAAGATGTTGACTGCTCAGAATGATGTCCAAAAAGCCCCAAAATTATTGATAAAACTTCATCCAACCCTAAAATAATGCTAATAACGTGAAAGGTTAGGATGTAGTGAAAGGTTAGGATGTATTTATGCTAAATATGTTTGTTAAAAGATGTTTAATGCAGTCATTCCCATCCAATGACGTGGATTTTAAAGCATTCTTGGTACAGTGGCAGATAAAAATTTTGACCAGATGCGAGTATGTGACATCGCATTAAAAATGCATATTGATTATGTTCTTTTGTCAATATTAATCGATTTCGGATAATTTTAGCATGATATTGACAGAGAATTTTCTCAACGATAAAAGCCCTATTGATCATGAAGCCAGTTATTTACTTGACAATTTTCATAAAGTTTCTGTAAACTATAAAATGCATACATGAAAAGAAACTGCAGGTACATGTACTGTGTGGACATAATGTGCTGGTACCCAAACTGTATATATGTTAGATATTAAATTTGCCCTTTCTGCAATGAAGAAACAGCTTTAGGAGAAAAACATTCCTTTCTTATGGTAACCTTATGTGTATATGTTATTCTCAAAAAGGCATCAATTCATACATGTTCACAAAAATAATTGTATGAGAGCTAATGTAAATGCACAAATTTAAGTTATAACAATTTACTTCAAGCATGATTAGACTTGAGCTCCTTCTTGTACATCTTTGTATGGCTCCCACTTCACAGTCAATGTACAGGTGTATTGCATTTTGAAGCTCAAGAGGTCTACATGTACATATACACATGTAAGTTTTGTTTTCTGAATGCCCCCTTCATATGCTCACTATATAAGCCAGACTTACATTTATGGTATGAAATGAAAAAAAAATCATGAAAATGAAACAATTTCTTTTAAAAAAATGTATATTTGAAGTGCAACATATTAAAAGGAGAGATTTAAGATACAACTGTAGGCTAATGACTGGTCTTCAAAGTGTTTCTTTGACAAATCAAGAAGTCACACAGAAAAGAGAAAGATGAGAGAAAGAGACATATACAGGGAGGCCCTATAGGGCCCATGCCAATATGACAAGGAAAGACATTTCAAAGTTTCATGCCTTGATAAAATCCTTCTTTTCCTCATCCTCCTCCTCTTTTTGTTCAATCGTCAATATTGGAAACTGTGACTAGGATCTTAAAAATTATTAAAACATTTGTTTTAGGTTTATAAATGGCATTAAATGCATGTCACATTTCATGTATTCAGATTTATCGTTTGTATTTTCATTTTATCCTATATAATGTTAGCAATTGCATCTGTATACTAGAATAGTTACGTTTGTGCTGTGATGTTAACACATTGTTATCGTTATTGATATTGTTGTTACATGTAAGTAAATAAACTCAACTCAACTCTTTCTTCTTCTCCTTCTCTTTCTCTTTCCCCTACTCTCTTCTTCTCACTCTCTTCTCATTTCCCTTCTCCCCCCTCCTCATTCTCGTCTTTCTCCTTCTTTTCCTTCTTCTTCTTTTCCACATTCAGCTACATGTACAAAATATTATCTGGGGTCCGTTGCAGAAAGAGTTGCGTTTAAACGCAAGTCAAAAAAATCAATCGCAAGTCCTAAATGCGCACTGTTGACTGGCTGAAAATGAAGTTGGGCATGATTTTTAGGGTTGCATTTGATTGCAACTCTTTCTGCAATGGGCCCCAGGACTGATAAGTGTCTGTCTACCTAGGATGTGAAACTACAAGTACGTTTTAAATGTATATGTATTTGTCACTTGAAAAGGCCATTATTCCAGTTCAATTATAAGGCACAATACTTTCCATTTAGTTTTGAGCAGTTTGTGTCTTCAAGACTACTGTATAATCTCTTACAATACATGGACATGCTCTACATGTAAGTAATATGGGGTTTCACCTGCATTGCTTTCAAAAATCATGATACATGAATCTCAATGATTATGATAATAACAATCTCAAGACCTAAAGCACCTCATGACAACCCTTCTTCTTTATCAAGGATGCAACACAACCACGTTGTCTTATCACAGCATTCTTACTACAATATTTGCCAATAAACATTATTTTTTTTTATGCTTCAAAGTATTCTTGTTCTTCAATATACAATGTAGATAACCAAAATCGTCAATTTCTAATTCCGGTAGTTCAAAATGTAAGGGTATCAAGCCGATCCTGAACATATATGAAGCCCCGTGGTAGGAAAACCACTATGTCCAGAGCTTGGGGCCCCTTTAAAACCTTGCCATCAACAATTCAGGGAAAATGATTTACACTGATTTATATACAAATATAAATCAAGTGTTGGTAATCAAGAATTGTTTTCTTCTTCTACAGTAGAGCAGCAAAGGAAGCACTCCATATACTGTGGTGATGATTAGCACACTAAATGTCTGTAAAACTGAGATTCAAATCTCAACAATTCAACATTTGTGTCCCACAAAAGAGGAAACCCTATAATTGTAGGGATGTATATCATAATCATCATGTTTTGGTTTCAAATTTTGCAACAATACTAGAATGAGAAAAAATCTCCTCCTTGGTTAGAGACTAAATACTTTTGGTCATCCATGACATATAGAAACCAATAACTAGCACATCAATGATGTGGAGCTCATCCGACATCTTGCAACAAAATTTTTAATTTCAGCCTAGTTGACACTGTAGTGAATTATATTGGTGAGATAAATTGAGGATATAGAATTGAAATTGATGAAGAAATTAGCATTAAAAAGAAATTAGCATTAATTATTTTCTACTGAAATTTTCAAAATTAGAAGTTTGGTGGGCCTCATGAAGTTCTACCAGATGGAAGAAAAAATATCAAATCTGTCAACAAATAAAGAAGAGGCATTTTCTGTGATTTCTGAATAAATTTTGCATAAATTAGCGAAATAAATTAGTAATTTTCTAATGAAAATTTCAAAATTCTGTGTAGAAGGTTGGTGAACCTCATGAAGTTCTACAAGATGGAAGAAGAAAAAAAGTAAAAATCGGTCAACAATTGAAGAAGAAAAAGCATTTTATGTGAATTTCTAAAAATATGAATAAATTAATTTCACATAAATTAGCATAAAAATTGTTCTAGTCAAAATTTCAAAATTCTGTGAAGAAGATTATTGAACCTCATGAAGCTCTACCAGATGGAAGAAAAAAAATCAAAATCAGTCAACAAATAAAGAAGAAGCATTTTATGTGAATTTTTATAAAATATGCATAAATTAGCATAAACATTTCAAAATTCTGTGTAGAAGTTTGGTGAACCTCATGAAGCTCTACCAGATGAAAGCAAAAAATTCAAAATCGGTCAACAAATAAAGAAGAAGTTTGCATTTTATGTGAATTTTGAAAAATGCGCATAAATTAGCATATTTAATGAATTTCAAAATTCTGTGTAGAAGTTTTGAATCCCCCACCTAGTGCTCTCATATAAAGCAAACAGAATTGAAATCAGACTTAAAATGGCGAAGTAGTAGCATTTTGAAATTGTGGACGGACGACAGACGACGGACACCACGCCACGGCATAAGCTCATCTTGCCCTTTGGGCCGGATGAGCTAAAAACTTAAACCTGACAGAACATATTTGCACAGACATGCCATTTTAACCTGCATCCACTGTCATTATTAAAGACATTCAGTGATATAAACATTAAACAAAGAAATCAGAAAGGGCCATTCATTTAAGATGCAAGGTACATACGCGTCTCTGAATACATACATGTATCTCTTTATAAAGCTGCAATGTCTTAATGTTGATGATGTCCATTTTCTTCAAATATCCCTTTTTATGTATCAATTTAATTGCAAAATAATTAATACCTACCTGCTTTTCCACTATGTTTCAACAAAATAATACTATCTATACCTACCACACAAGACAAGCATTTAATATGCATTTTTATAACCCTCGCTCGCTGTTGGCTCACAAATCTATCAAACATTATGGACCTGATGTTTGGAATTCCCTACCTACTACATGTAGTACTAGGAATATGTTATCAGTGCATTCCTTCAAAAGGGGGTAAAACACATACTTGAAACTAAGATGTAATTTTTTAGTTTTTTTAGCAATACACTATTTTGTTGTACTGTACATTTTAAACTTAAAGATTGATATAATTTCAATTATCATTACTCCTAACACACTTCTTGTAAAGACAATGTATTTGTATAGTTGTGGCACGTAATTCGTTTAGTTTTTTTTTTCTTAGTGTAATCGTTGGTTTTGACTTTTTAGTAGTTTATATTGTATGTATTTCATATATCCAAAGGTGTGACAACAGCTCAAGCATCTGCTTATATTGTCACATAAAATGCAAACACATAAAATATCCCACCTTGACTGATTCTGCTAGAAAAATAATTTGAAATTTTTGTTTCCTCTTTTTTATGAGATACAGTGTAGAATGGTGGAATCCTGCAGCTTGCAATGGGTGCAACCCCATTCAACCCTTGTAAATTTGCAATTTACCACAAGGTACTCTAGAAATCCCATATGGACAGACAGAGACGCATTCAATTCATTGAATATACACGAATGTGAATGCCCCTCTCATCCGTCTTTCTCACTTGCTCGCAAATAACCATGGCTTGATAAATAACACATCTATTTCAATATTCCACAGCAAGGATTAAAACTGCCTATTATACTGGAATAAGCCTAATTATTCATTGATATTCATAAAAATAAACTGATATTTCTTTCAAGTACAGGAGTGGTTTATATTATTTTTTGTTTGTCTTTTTAATAAATTTGCCTTTTACTGTAGTTATATAAACATGCGCATGTACACATACAGTTCTAATATTAATTTTTAACATCAACTATCATTCAATATTTTTAAATTGTTATCTATTTGTTGTTATCATTAAACCAACGGTTTGTAGTAATTTGTACAATCTATCCTTAATATCTGAAAGAGGCGATGTCATTTTTTGGAAAGAAAAATGGGCATGCCCACTTTGTCAAGTCCAATCTATTTACAACATATCATCCTGAATAGTGATTAATTTCTACAAGTCAATGACAGACTGGCTGTTGATTTCAATATTTATTAACTCCTTTTCATCATGCCAATTGTCACTCTAAAATCCTAATCTCTTGTATCTCCCTTCTGTCTCACTCAAGTTATCTCCCACTCTCCTCTCTCCCTGTCTCTCTCTCTCACTATGTCTCTCTTAGTAGGCATTTCATACATCTATGTGAGTGTATGGGTCATTCTGTATGTCTTTCTTTCTCTCTCTCTCTCTCTCTTATTCAAGAAGCATTCATGAGAGATAGATCAAGAGAGACAGGATATCTTGTTTTGGCGAGCCCAAGGAAGGGGGAAAAAGTATGCCTCTGGTATCACTCAAGTGGGTAGGTCCATAGAGGATGGCATTCAGAAGCACATCTTGAAAGTGGATGATGAGGACGTACCTTCATCTCCCTCAAACCACATCTGCCACATGGTATAGGCTACCTCGCTGAAAAGCACTTGAAATGAATATTGCGAGGCCTCGGGCATCCAATTGATTAATAAGTAGTTTTTATGTTTCTTTTTTTTCCACATATTAAAAAGCTACATGACCATGACCTACATGTAAATGAAAATTTAGTTGGGTGTTGTGGTGATAATATAGGACTAGAATATTTTCATACTGTTCATGTAGAGTACAAACTATAAGCACTACACAATTTACAGGTCATTTCTACTCAATGATTACTACTTTTTAGAATTTTCAGATGCAGTCTATAATTACATGTCAGTGAGTTTTCCTATTGCTTTGTATTACTTCTTTAATGTTCTATTATATTCAGCTCAGTTTAGCAGGTGATTGCAAATGCAAATGGAACATACATGTATGAATCTAAACTCAACTGCAATCCATTTCAAGGTTCACTCATTTCTTCTACATGTACTTAAAATGTAGTGATCTCACAATATTGGAATTAAAACACCTGAACTCAAGGAAATGGGACTACACTTTTTTTTTTGCTTGTCTACAGTATGCACTTAACTTCATGTATGATGTCTCATGACAACTGGAAGTTGCTAATACAGTATCTTCCCCCATCCCCTTTTGTTTTCATTGTTCTTTGCTGTAGAGGACATGTGATCTCTAGCAAATAACCATGACTCAGACCTTCTCCCTTTCATTCCATTCTGATGCTTAGCCTACTGTATACTGCACCCCTGTTCCCTGCAGAAAAATAATCAAAGTTTTTTATACCTAAATGAGCAGTAACTAGTAATTTTCACATGGTTCCTCCTCATTTATTAACTCACCAATGGAATTTACATGTACATGTATATCCCGAAGCTTACAAGATGTTACTGCCAAAAGAATGCAATCAAGAGCGAGGTTTGGTTACCATACTGTGCCTTCAAGCGACAAGTGGCAACAATGTAAAAAGTTAAAACCAGAGTTGAAGGCAGGCAAGAGATCATTCCAAGTACACAGGGATTTAACAAAACAAATAACATGAACATATCATCAGTAAACTTGATGGTGATGGATAAATGTACATCTATTTGTTCATTTATACTTTACATGTATATAAAATATATATATATATTACAATGTATGGGTATATGAACAACTCTCAAAAGGTAGTGATTTACCAGCATATTTCCTTGTTGAATCATTGTAACAACTCAAGTGAGTTTTGGAGAACAAAATAATCGGTGGTTACCAACACTTTTAAAATTCTTTTTAGTACAGTACACATACATTTATGTTAGAATTCTTTAACCTGATCAGCATTTCATCATCAGAATCCAGCGCTAAAATTCAGACATGATCAAAAAAGAAAAAAAAAATCAGAAATGACTCAGCCCTGCAAGTAATGTTCTCTTGATGAAATACATGTACATGTACATGTACATGTAGCAGACCACCAAGATCTATTTCTTTCTAGACTGGAACAACCCTCCCCCAATCTGCACGGATGCATAGTCTGCAGGCACAGACGCTGATTGAAACTTAAATCAATAAGCGAGTCTCCACATTAAGACTAGCACATACAAAACAAGAGGGCCTTAAGTACACGAGGCAATAGTAGGCTGCACGTTCAGACCCTTTACTAAAGTGAAGGTTTGCACAGCAGAGTAATGGATGCGTGTAGCAATAAATCTTTTCCTTTATTCATTTCAGAACATTAAATATAAGTCAATGTGCATGTACAGGGTTTAAATCGATCTAAGGTCATCAAGACCATGGCCCAAGATACCCTATTGATTGGCCACAGTGCCCCTGTTATTGTCCTAGGATATCCCATCCAACATGGTGAATGGTGAATAAAACAATTAAATTCTATTCAAAATAAAAGACACAAACACACAAATATGACTGAGAGTTTTTTTTCATGACGTTGAACAACTACCAACGAATTAACAAGTTTACTTTATAAAGCTAAGCCTAAAGACAAAATAATACATGAATGCTTTTTGACAGATATCGACTTATTGTTTCCATTGTTTAAGTTCAAACGTGATCATAAGTTGTTTTTTTTTCTTTAATGCACTGAAGCACCTAGAGCATCTAATTAAAGGGGTGGTCCGGGCTAAAATTATTTATGTCTTAATACATAGAGTAGAATTCACTAAGCAAAATGCCGAAAATTTCATCAAAATCGGATAACAAATAATAAAGTTATTGAATTTTAAAGATTAGCAAAAATTTTTGAAAACAGTTGTCATGAATATTCATTAGGTGGGCTGATGATGTCACATCTCCACTTTCCGTTTTCTTTAATATGTTATATAAAATCATAATTTTTTTCACTATTTTGTGTTAATATGTCTCCCTTATAATGAAATAAGTTGCAGCAATAAATATCCAATGCACAGTTGTCAATCCAATTTTGCTAGTTCTTGGAGGAAAAAAGTGAATAAACATAATTTCACATAATAAAATACAAAAGAACAAGTAAAGATGTGACATCATCAGCCCACCTAATGAATATTCATGACGACTGTTGTCATAAAATATTGCTTAACTTTAAAATTCAATAACTTTGTTATTTGTTATCCGATTTTGATGAAATTTTCGGCATTTTGCTCAGTGAATTCTACTCTATTTATTAAGCTATAAATACTTTCAACCTGGATCATCCCTTTAAGATGGAAAATGTGCTATCAGGCAAAAAAAATTATTTCATGTTGGAGGGGGCATTTTTACAACTTACTGCCTAAATCTGCAACATTGGATAAGCTTTAACATTGCAATTAATGGGACTAATAGGGGCTTAATTGCCCCCAGCCCCCATGTAATTTTTCCCTGGTGTGCTATACAAGTCTTAAATATACATGTATTTATTTATCATTATATTATAAATGAAAATCTGAAGAAAAAAAGGTGAAAAGTGTGCACAGACTACAATTATGGAAGGTCTCCTACATGATTGCAATAGACAGGGACACCCCCACTCCAACTATTAAAGGTCAAGTCCACCTCAGAAAAATGTTTATTTAAATCAATAGAGAAAAATCAGACAAGCACAATGCTGAAAATTTCATCAAAATCGGAAGTAAAATAAGAAAGTTATAACATTTCAAAGTTTCGCTTATTTTCAACAAAATAGTTATATGAACGAGCCAGTTACATCCAATGAGTCGATGACGTCACTCACTCACTATTTCTTTTGTTGTTTATTGTTTGAATTATACAATATTTCAATTTTTACGAATTTGATGATTAGGACCTCATTGCCTGAAGCACAAAATGTTAAAATAATGGAATTCCACATGTTCAGGGAGGAATGAAACTTCATTTCACATGACAATGACGAGAAAATAAAAATATTTCATATTTCATATAATACAAAAGAAATAGTGAGTGATGTCATCATTGGAAGTAACTGGCTAGTTCATATAACTATTTTGTTGAAAATAAGTGAAACTTTAAAATGCCATAACTTTCTTATTTTACATCCGATTTTGATGAAATTTTCAGTGCTATGCTTGTTGAATTTATCTCTTTTTATTCAAATCAAGTTTTTGTTGGGGTGGACTTGTCCTTTAAAGAAGGACTGTTGCATCATGTTGTTTGTATAACAGGAAACCTGTTGAACTATGACAATAGCGTCATTAACAGCAAAATTCAACATGAAAGAATTCACAGGAAGGATCATTTAAAGGGAGAGTTCACTCTGACACAAAGTCACATGTGGTTTGAAAATTAAATCCTTGTCTTAGACTTACAGCCAAGTGTACACAGAGTTGTAGCAAGCAATGATTTCATAATAAAGTCTTCAAAATCAAGGGTAATTACATGTACCTCCATTTTATGCAGGGTAAATAAAAAAACAGTTTTTATCTAAAAAACAAATAAAATATTTTTCATTATAATTCTATTTCAAAATGTTTTTTTCCACCTGCAATTTCTGTAAATCAATTGCACTTTATTGTTTGCATAACAGGAAATCTGTTGAACCACATGTATCATGACAATATTCGCGTACATGTAATTAACAGCAAAATTCAACATTAAAGCATGGACAGGAAGGATCATTTAAAGGGGGCGTTCACTCTGACATAAAGTCACATGTGGTTTCAAAATTAAATCCTTGTCTCACATGTAGACTTACAGCCAAGTGTACACAGAGTTGCAGCAAGCAATAATTTAATAATAAAGTCTTCAAAATCAAGGGTAATTACCTCCATTTTATACAGGGTAAATAAAAAATAAAAAAAACATTTTTCATCGTTTCAAAATATTTTAAATCGTTTTAAAATGTTTTTTTTTCAACAAATGATGCAATTTCCGTAAATCAATTACACTATATTGTTTGCATAACAGGAAACCTGTTGAACTACATGTATCATAACAATATTCATGCAAAATTTTAACAGCAAAATTTAACATTAACGCATACACAGGAAGGATCATTTAAAGGGGGAATTCACTCTGACATAAAGTCACATGTGGTTTGAAAATCAAATCCTGTACACAGATTTGCAGCAAGCAATGATTTCATAATAAAGTCTTCAAAATCAAAGATTATTACCTCCATTTTATATTGGATTTAGACCTGGAATACATTAAACAAAACTCTGTGAAATCATGGAAAGAGTAGAAAAATTACCACACTGTATATCAACAAACAAGAAAAGCACATGTGGGACAATCGCTTGGAAAAAAAAGTCTGACAACTGGTTGGAATGTGTTGCTTATTTGGGCAATAGTTTGGGTATTAATTTGCCTGAATTTATTTTCAGATTGTACCACAACTTGGCATGTTTTAGTCTGCAGGCATAGACCCTGCATCATCTGTACAACATGCAAGGTTAGCAATACTAAAACAAAGTGGATTGAACGAGCAAGAAAATAATGCTGATCGCCTACAATGCAGCTAGCAGTACAAGCTGCAAAACCGTTAACAAACCGGCTTGTGAATAATATCGCGCGCCCTCTTTAGGCAAAAATTGATATCCACACTGAGCAAGAGGTATCTACGTGAAGATCACGAAAAAATGCTCTTATTTTATTTAAAAAAACAGCAAAGAGAAGTCAACAAACGATCCATATAGTTCGGTAAGTGTCATAGCACAATTGGAATTCTTAGCTATGATGTAAAGTCATTGTTATTTTAGTAAAAAGGGTGTGAAAGATTTGCGTGCACCAGGTGCATATAATAACTAGAATTTAATTCGTCATGCGGACGAATTAGGTGGTCTGTCATGATTTGTCATTCAGTGCCGTCTGATGTATGAAATAAATCATTTAGATATCATTGATAATCTTGATCGTAGACATCCTAAGAATAAGTTTTGACCATTACTAAATGTGATTATTGATGTGGTGATGACAATCGTCAGACATACATCTTCAAACAGATACATACAAGATAGATGATTATACCTCACGGATCAACACTGCAATGCCGGCATGATCCGGGGAGGTCCGGGATAGTTTTGCCCCAGATGACTGTGAACACGGCATCAACACGGCAGCTTCACACGGATCTACACGGATCATGCCGGCAGAGCACGTCGTCAACACGGACCAATACGTCAGCAACACGGACCTACACGTCAGCTACACGGACCACCACGTCAGCAACACGGACCTTCACGTCAGCAATACGGACGAACACGTCAAATGCGTTATCCATTGAGCTAGCATATTCCCCATAGAGATTACACGTAAGCAAATTTGAGAATTACAATTCCAATTTTGCAAGCGAAATACGGGCATGATCCCGGCATCTGATCAAAAAATGGAGAGCATATTTTCGAAAGCTTAGAATCTCGGCTACAACATACTAAAAGCTCAGGGAAAACTGACAAGAAACAATGGAGATATAGCTCACGAAATAGAGGAATGTCGAATCTAGTTTTGAGAAAAGGTCATGTCCCATAGAGATTACACGCAAAATACATGTGATATGAAAAAAAAGTAATTATAATCTGTTTTATCTTGCTAAATTTAAACTTTTATACCTTTAAATTATCATAAAGGATCATGTAAGAAGCGGCAAAAAGAAAAAAAAGTGAAAAAAAAATCATCTTGTTCACCCCAGGACTCGAACCCGCGCCCTTTAGAAAGCAGTCAAAGCCACGATATTCCCCATAGAGAATACACGTAAGCAATTTTGAGAATTACAAGTCCAATTTTGCAAGCGAAATACAGGCATGATCCTGGCATCTGATCAAAAAATGGTGGGCACACTTGCGAAAGCTTAGAATCTCAGCTACAACATACTAAAAGCTTAAAGAAAACTGACAAGAAAAAATGGAGATATGGCTCACGAAATAGAGGAATGTCGAATCTAGTTTTGAGAAAAGGTCATGTCCCATAGAGATTACACGCAAAATACATGTGATATGAAAAAAAGTAATTATAATCTGTTTTATCTTGCTAAATTTAAACTTTTATACCTTTAAATTATCATAAAGGATCATGTAAGAAGTGGCAAAAAGAAAAAAAAAAGTGAAAAAAAAATTCATCTTGTCCACCCCAGGACTCGAACCCGCGCCCTTTAAGAAGCAGTCAAAGCCACGATATTCCCCATAGAGAATACACGTAAGCAATTTTGAGAATTACAAGTCCAATTTTGCAAGTGAAATACGGGCATGATCTCGGCATCTGATCAAAAAATGAAGGGCACACTTGCGAAAGCTTAGAATCTCAGCTACAACATACTAAAAGCTTAAAGAAAACTGACAAGAAAAAATGGAGATATGGCTCACGAAATAGAGGAATGTCGAATCTGGTTTTGAGAAAAAGTCATGTCCCATAGAGATTACACGCAAAATGAGGAAAAATGACATGCCTCTTTTCATCGCTGTTTTACGCAATGATGCGTTTCTCAAAACGAATATTCATGTTGACTGAGGAGAAAGAGTACATTCTAAACCACAACATATCGAAATCTAGGCGAAAAACGATCTATATTCGAGAAGTTACAACCAAATTTGCATAAATTTGATGACGTCATTTTTGAAAAAATTAAATTTTTAGTTTAGGCTCTATTTTGATGACGTCACGATATAATTTAGGGACAATGGTGACATGAAATCAAATCTACAACTCATACTCTATCGATATATGAAAAAAAATTGGGGGTCAATGGACTATTTAAAGAGCTACAGTGAATTTGCAATAGGCATGTTTTTGCCCATATATGGCCTATAGTGAGAGCTCGCGCGCACACGTGCTGCAAACTTTAACGGGTGTTAATTTCGTTATTAATGGTCGTAGAAGGTTGATCAAGGTATCAAATTGTTCAGAATTTTATTATCAATGCAATGATGTAAAAAAAAACGGTTTTTCTGCGTTGCGTATAGGCGTTACGCGCGGAAACGCGCGCACAAAATTTTGAAATGCTTAAAATGACCTGAAACGTACTCTCGTTTGGTCAAAAGGTGATTTTTAGCATTTTGAAATTTTGACGCGCGCGTACGCGCGCGTCGTGACCTACAGGTGACCTTTGATGACATGACCTGATGACCCTTGACCTGAAGTTGATGTGATGTAAATTTGATTGATTTTTGATAATTGATAATGGAGATGTGATTGATAATGTGATTTTACAAAATGGCGCCTAGATGACGTCATCATGAACTGTTGACCTTGAAAAGCTTATTCTGACGTGTCCATGACAGATCCTATAAATGACATGAAATTCAATGAAATTGATCAAGTCGATTTTGAGATAACTTGGCGACAAAAAAATCGTTAAAAATAAATAAGAAGAAATTGACGAAATTAAGAGGTGATCTGTCATAAATGACAGACCACCTAATAATAATAATAATAATAGGTCCATTTATATAGCGCAGCTACTATGTGCATATACTCTACTGCGCTTTGATAATTGGTATCATATTATTACCCCGGCTGTAGCTGAGCCGCCATATAGGCGCTAAAGCGTTCAAGGAAAAATCCTACCGGGTACCCATTCACCTCACCTGGGTCGAGTGCAGCACAATGTGGATAAATTTCTTGCTGAAGGAAATTACGCCATGGCTGGGATTCGAACCCACGACCCTCTGTTTCAAAGTCCGAAGACTAATCCACTGGGCCACAACGCTCCACAAATTAACATATGAATCCTTCGCATGCGAGATGATTTGAAACCATGGGTGACCCTGAATGGAACTTTCAATTAACAAGTGGGTCTTCAGACATAAACCACTGTGTAAATAAAACTTGCTTTCAAGAAATGAGGATGACCTTCTGTACACAAGTCAAACTCATAGACAGGCAATTATTATTATTATTTAATTTAAAGCCTTTGCATGCTGCCGGGTAAAGATTTGACATTCTGATTCTCGAGAAGTAGAGAATCAAAGTTTTATTTCCAATCTCATAAATGTATGTGTAGACTATCAACTGTACTTGAGATCCCATTCAATTTTTTTTTTATTGTTGATTCTTCCAAGGAGTTTTAAGAGATGGAGAGACAACGAAATGCAAATTAATTCATGTTGCTTTCTGAATTAACACACTTAAGTTTAGGATCACAAATTAACTCTTTAGACCTACTTTACTTTTATTTTTTAAGTTTACTTAACCCTAACTTAATTTTATGGCAGCATATTCTCCAACGCTTCAAACCACAGACAATAAAGATGATTATTTATAGTTACACAAAACAGCTGGCACCTTGAACCTTGAAGGAATAATCCCTTAAGCAGCTCTTCCAAGCTAAACTGGGATGGGATGTGCTGTGACAGAAGGTGATGGAGCAGACAATTTTGTTGGAATTCTACTTACAATACAATTGGTGAAGTGCAAGTAAAAAACATGCTCCTAGTGCTTACAGCATCCTGGAACCTACAGGAGGCTTTAACCCTCTGATGACTGACAGGAAGGGCAGCCCCCCTGAAGACAGTAACTGATGGGGCAGTAACTGCTTTAGCTGGTAGATGATTCCAGATACGAATGGTACTGGGATAATATGAGCGTTCGTATGCATCAATCGCAATGTGGTACGTTTGATACATGTAGATCTCAGGTTAAATCTGTGAATGTGGGCCCAGTCCCAGACTTGAATCATGATTAGCCAGGAGGCTCCTATGAGTATTTACTAACGTATGCTTACTCTCAACGAAGCCAGGGATTCCATTCTATTCATCTGCGTGTACCGCCAAAAAGCCGCGTCTGTATGTTAGCGATTAACAATAACAAACAAGATGACGGCGTAAACATTCGGACAGCTCTCCCCAGTCTCTTCATAATATTTTTCTGATTTTTGTAATGAATGCTTGTTTAAAAATGAAATCGATAGCGTAGAAATGTCGGAAATGAAGTTGTATCCATTTACAATAGGTACATTAGATGTAAGATGTCTGCATGATTTAGCTAGGCCTAGGGCTACAATCTAGATCTTTAGATTAGAAGGAAAGTAGAAATCTCGGGGGCGAAAGTTTGAGGTTTTTTGGCGGTAACGTACACGCAGATGAATGGAATGGAATCCCTGGCTCTGTGGCTCAGAGTAAGCATACATTTCCTCAATTTTTTAATATCAGATTTCTGTTTCTGGCCTTAAATTAAATATTGACCAGATCCATATTTTTTTTTTTCAATTTTAGTGGAGGGGACATATGGAAGTCTGTGTCTCTGTCTGAATTCATATTCCAAATAGTGCGCGAAAATTGGAAATGACTGTGCTTCTCAATGCGATACGCCGACGATGTCCCGGAAGAGACCAATCATTTCCCGCAAAATTTTAGCCGCTGCTCGCCGCCGGTACCGTACCACCGGTAATGAGCAAGAACACAAGAATTCTTCACCCAAAACACATTTTTAAGTTTTTTATATACTCACAGTTAAATACAGGAATTCCAGTTCTTTCGGAACACAGAGTAATGTTGTCCTCAATTCGAAATAGAGATGATTATACGAGTCTCCACAAATTCAATTCACTCGAAAACGCAACACCGGCAATCTCGACGTTCGATACTTATACGGTATCGATTCGATATTGCATGCACGATATGGACACGTGCTCGCTCTTTAGGTATCCGAACAAACTCATTTTTTAGTATCTGAATAATCTCATGCACCTTCATGTAGTCTGCTATTCAAAGAACAAAGGATTTCGGATAATTCTTGTATCTCGCATTGCATGCTCGATGACTATATTCAAATTCAAATTCAATTCTTTTTTTTATTCAACAATACTCATCAAAAAGTCCGAAGACTAATATTGTGAGTTTACAATAAAAACACATTACAGAGAAAATTAATAAATAACATGCAGTGACCATTAAAGAAAAAAATATCATGTTTAAAAATACAAAACACATTTTAGCTCCGACGTCGAGCTTTCATTATTTTTCTATTTACAAAATTATTTTCAAAAAGTGCTCTGTAAAATTTTCGTTTTATTGTCTGAGTATCAACATTTTCAGCTCGCGCTGCGCGCTAGCACTATTTGATTTTGCCAAGTGCCGGTACCTATTCTCTTCATGTATTCCATAAGTTCTCAAAAGTTCTCATTGGCAAAACCAGCTAGCGCTGCGCGCTCGCATTTTGATTGGTGAATATTGTCTGTTGTAGTATAACAAATATACTAGTAATGAATCCTATTTTCATGAAAGTTTATCAAAAATTTTGGCTCGCGATTTGCACTCGCATTAATTGTTAACAGAAAGATATCAAACCATGCATCCTATTAATAATTACAAAAGTGGTTAAAAGGCAGTCCAGTTTTGAGGCCTTATACACAGCAAAAACTGTGGTGTTAACCGGTGTATATAGAGGACCAAATGAGTGATTTTACACCGGTGTTAAATTGGTGTTATAGTTTTACACCTATAGGTGTTATTTATGGTTGTTACATTTACACTCTTTGGTGTTATGTTCAATCTCTTGGGTGTTATTTTAACACCTCAGGGTGTGGTCCTCTATTAACACCAATTGGAGTCAGTTTTAACACCACGGTTTTTACAGTGTAGTGTTAATAAATTTCGCGCTCTCATTAGGCGTATTACACTCTATAAAAACAAATCAGTCAAAAATGATTGGTTAATAGGGTCAGCTGGGAGCAACTGTTATTCTAGTCATATATGACTATTTTCCAGTCATATTTTACTAGAAAAGAGTTATTTCTGACTAGAAAATATGTCAGAAATGTGAATATCAGTGATTGCCATATCAGTTGCCCCCAGCTGACTACTGATCTAGTCAATTTGACTGATTTGTTTTAAGAGTGTAGATCAATAAATAAGATCATAATATTTTCATGAATTCATAATCAAATTGTTCCCTTTTTCAGAAAGAAGTATTGGAATAGAAAATATTTTCAGCTCGCGCTCGCATTATTGATTTTCATGATAAACAAAATTTATTCAAAATGCCCGGATTCTAGGTCTAAATTTATATACGCAGCTGGTGCTTTATTATAGAACATGCTTAAAAAAAGGTCAAGTCCACCCCAGGAAAATGATGATTCGAATAAATAGAGAAAAATCAAACTAGCATAGTGCTGAAAATTTCATCAAAATCGGATGTAAATTGAGTTAAGTTATGACATTTTTAAGTTTCGCTTATTCACAAAAACAACGTTAAATGCATGCACAACAAGGTGAGTCTGTCGATGATGTCAATCACTCACTATTTGTTTTTTCTTGTTTGGACTACAATATTTCATTTTTTACAGATTTAACAATAAGGACCAACTTGACTGAACCATATCAAACAATGCTAATTCTACATGTTCAGGGAGGAATTAATCATTGTATCACTTGACAATGAGAAGAAAATTTGAATTTTTCATATTTCATATAATAAAATACAAAAAATAGTGAGTGAATGACGTCATAGTCTCCTCATACCAGCCAGGATGTGCATAACTGTTTTGTGAAATTAAGCGAAAAAATGTCCGAACTTTCTTATTTAAATCCGATTTTTATGAAATTTTTAGTGTTTTGCTTGTTTTTCTCTTTATTATCAAATCAACTTTCTGTTGGGGGTGGACTTGTTCTTTAAATATAGAGTGATCCGTTTTTTAGGTCTAAATCTCAATTTTCACGACAATCAAAAGTGCTTTAAAAGTCCATTTTTTAGGTCGATTGTAAAACAATTCAGCTCGCGCTTCACGTTCGCATTATCTGATTGTTGAAATATGTATCGTATTTATGGCTATAACTGCAAAAAGTTCTTCATAATTCCCTTTTCGATCAGGCTAGAACGTAAATTAACATTTATGCTCGCGCTTTGCGCTCGCAATAATCATAATAACTTGTTCAGGATCACAAACATTGCACAGAATGTTCAATTTTCAGGAAAAATTACATGAAATTTCCAAAAAAATCGCGCTCGCACTATTTAAGAAGGCTTCATGAGATTGTCATAATTATATTTTTGTTGTTTTATAAGAATATAGCTAAGAAGTGACTTAGGACTACCCTTCAATGAAACAACCAAAAATCAACTTTGAGCGGCCAATTGGGGAAAATGGGGGTGAGAATTTTTTCCGCCCCCCCCCACCCTATTGGCGAATGGATTCGCCCCTGCAAGTGGAAAAAAAATCCTTACTTTACCCACTGATTTTACTCCTCCCCAAACTTTTGGTGTCGAACAACATTATAGTTTGTCAAAATAATATCGCGTATATATCCCAATACGGAAGTTCAAGGAGCTAAATACGCTTGCATTATTGACATCGAAACAAACAATGCATGTCATGAATATTATTTATGCTTATATAGGCCTACATTGCCAAGCATTATGAAATTTGTTTTCCCATCATGAAAAATATATGAAATTGGCTTAAAATTCATCTTCCACGTTATTAAAGAGTATGCCCAAACAGAGTCAAGTATTTTTATTGTCTATATTTAGGAGCATAAAAGTTACATGCCTTGGATTTAAAAAAAAAACAAGTGCACACCTCTTACCAATAAGGCATATAGCATTTCCATTTATTTGAAAGCAGGATAAAAGAACATTGTAGATTAAATGCCTCGCTCACGGGCATAGGTGCAGCGGCCGAGGATCGAACCCCGGACTTTCCATGTAGCCAGGCGCCATAGACCACTCGGCCACGGCGCCTCCTATAGGATGGCATTGCTCACTCGATCGATAATTGCCCAACTGTTAAAAAGGTCATAATTTTCAACCATTTTCAATGAACTGCTTAGTGTTTTACCCATTAAATAGAAAATAACATAAGACCTTATCTAATACGATGCCATGTGTTGATTCGAGACGCTATGAACTCTTAGCCCCCGATGATAAATGAAAAAATAAATAATGATAATATATAAATATGAATAAATAATTAAAAACTATAAATAAATATAAATAGATAAATAAATAAATAAATGAATGAATTAATGAATGAATGAATGAATGAATAAATGAATGAATGAATGAATGAATAAATAAATAAATAAATAAATAAACAAATAAATAAATAAATAGATAAATAAATAAATAGATAAATGAATAAATAAATAAATAGATAAATAAATAAATAAATAGATAAATAAATAAATGAATAAAGCGGTAGCTCATTTGAAAGAAATCCCCTAAACACAGGGACGGCACACATGAAGGGGGCGCAGGGGCAACTGCCCAAGATATAGAAGAGAATAGAAAAAGGGGAAAGAAAGAGAAAGACAATACGAGCATGAAAATAAAAAGTAATCATGCATGCTTTACAGCTTACAACAACTGTATTCCAATATTAATGGGTTTTATCTAAATTTATTTCATTTTTTAAATTGCATGTTCATCACATGAGATTTTTCTTCCTGAACCTGCCCTTTAATGTTTAATTGGTCGGTTTTGATAGGCGTAATAAACAAACGCACGACGATGAATCCTTTAGTTTTGTCAATAACTATTATCTCGTAAAATCAAATAGGTTACATCGAATGGACGTTTGGATTCAACTGCGGCATACTATAGCTACGAGGGGGAGGAAGTACGGGGGGGGGGGGGTACAAAGGATGCGTCAGTTCCACTATGATATTATATTTCAAGCATGGAGCTATTCTGTAATAGCTCTATGATTTCAAGTAAAAAAAAAACATAAAAAGGGATGAAAATTTGAGACTGAAAAAGGAAAAAAAAGGAAATATAATGAAAAGTGTATGAAACAGTCGTATATAGAGCTCTTTTACAGTATAAGATAAATTTTGTTAAAAAAATAATACAGTCGATTTTTAATAAGGACGTGATATCCTCATAATAATGGTATAAATACACCCTTGACAGTGGCGTACCTAGGATTTTCCACAGGGGGGGGGGGGCAACTTCGTCTGCCAAAAAAAAAGGTCTTCAACCACAAATAAAGGTTTTCGTACCAGAAAATTATTTGACAACCCCCCCCCAAAAAAAAAAAAAAAAAAAAAAACACACACACAGAAAAGGTCTTCAACCACATTTAAAAAAAAATTGACAAGCAAAAAAAAAGGTCTTCAGTTACTCGTCAGGGGTACGCTAATGACCCTTGATCATAACACCATACAGTGTTTTGCTCCCGGGGGAAGGGGTGACCTGGCCATATACTAGGGGTACTGACCATTGTCACAACACGACCACAGTATCCTCCATAGGCAGGTCCATGTTCCTATACCCTCCCCCCCTTTCCCGATCCCATCAAAGTATCCTTGCACTGCTCCGATTGGAAGAGGACACTTCAAACCAACACAATTTATTACCCATTTCGTAGGCCCATCCAATTGCTCGGCAACGACTGATTTTGATTTACAGATGACAACGTTAATTTCCAGTCGGTACACAATCACCGCAGCTAAAAATTCACCGACAAAATTATTATGTCGTCATAAATAATTTCAATCAGAATTGACTATGACATGTTTTTATCTATATGTAATTTTGCCATCACTTTTGGATTGGATGGACGATAAAATGAAAGTTCAGCATCTGTTAAGGGTTTTTTTCTTGAGCAAAGTCATTTTACTAGTTTGTTACAAAAGCTGTTGGTTGATATCTATGTACACTGTATAATACAAGCTTCTTTAACTTTCACATTTTATTGGGAATTAGTTCTTTAAACAACATGATTTTATTTTCCTTATTTTCCTCTCACCTTTAAAACAGATGTATATGTCCATCATCAGCGTGGAGCGTTGTGGCCCAGTGGATTAGTCTCCGGACTCTGAAACAGAGGGTCGTGGGTTCGAATCCCAACCACGGCGTAATTTCCTTCAGCAAGAAATTGATTCACAATGTGCTGCACTCAACCCAGGTGAGGTAAATGGGTACCTGGCAGGAATTTATTCCTTGAAACGCAGCGCGTGTAACAGCTGCACTGCTAAAGCCAGGGTAATTATGCTGCATAGTAGAGCGATTAGAGACTTCTGATAAAGTAAGTATTAAGCGCTATATAAGCAAGTATATTATTATTATTATTTTCATAGTTATCAGTATTGGTGATGTTAATATCATCATAATGTCATCGTTATTTTGATAATTTCATTTTCATCCTCATCATAATTAAATACACATACCATGGGCCGCGGCATGCACCAGGGGGCTGGGGGCTGAAGCACCGCCCCTCTCTTTTTCCCCAAAACCGTTTACAAAAGCGGAAAATGATTATCTTATTGTGACTTCTTATTTTCAGCTCCCACATTCGGCTCGCCTCCCCGTTCTAAACAGTTCCGAGGTTCCTGCATACAACAAAGGGATTACCGTCAACATTGTCGAGAACAAGCGTTTCAAATTCATTGTTGAAATGAATTTACTTGTAGATGAATGCCAATGCGTTTTTTCTTAATTCATTTATTTATTTGTATATTTATTTGTTTATTTATTCAATTATTTATTGATTGATTCATTCATTTATTTATTCGTTTATTTATCTATCCACCCATCCATCCATCCATCTATCTATTCTATCTATCTATCTATATATCTATCCAATTATCTATTCATGCATCTTCCTTTTTCCATTTATTCGTTCATTTTATTTATTAATTTACTTGCTTTTTATTTTTTTTTATTTTTCACTCCTTTTTATTTTTATAGGGATTTAAAATTAGGAACACTGATACAATCAGCTGACGATAAGAGTACCATAGTAGACCGCTTAAAATCACTATTGTATTTTAACATATATATAGGCCTATTGATAAAAAAGCTCAAAATAGTGAATGCACATGGTCCCGTGGCGCCACTGAGCTGCATTGGTCATGTACAACGGAACATGCAGTCATCAGTAGATTGCACGTACCACACGTACGTAATCCGCTGTCTGTTTGAAATGGTGGTATTTATAGAAACGGCCTTTTGGCATGTTTGGAAGAAAGTAAGAAGTGTGTTGAAGAGCAGGGGCGGCAGAGCGAAGTTAAAGGGGGCACAGGGAAAAGGGCACTATCTTAAGCATGAACGTATGCAGACATTTTTGCTGGGGGGCAGCCGGGCGCATAATCTTTTTGGAAAAAAAAACTCAAAAGCGAGGGAGCAAAGCGACTGAGCTTATAATTGAGGCGCTTTTGCATTTTGTTAAGAAAATTAATGGATTTTGTGCATACTTTTGGTGATTTTTTTTAAATATGCAGTACAATTATGTGAGTTTTCAACATTTTTGCCCCCCCCCGCGTACGGCCATGATCTTAAAAGAAAAAAGACTTATCTGCACCACTCACATGACTCAAGTAGGATTATTTTTACATATTTTTTTCCTTTATCATGCACTTGCAGAAGGAAGCATAATGGCGGTTATAAAAATAATAATAATGGGCGCTCTTCGGACACGAAAGTGGTTTTCAGGAAAGGGGCACAGTATACACGTTCATCGGGGGGGGGGGGGCATTTTGTAGGTTGTTGGTTGCTGTAAGTTGCAGAAATGAATATGCCAGGGTAATAAAGGTTCAAAATTGAACCCTTTTCAATGTCTATCATTATGCACCTTAAAAGGTTCAAATTTGCATCTTTTGGGTGGAAACAAGATTTTTTTGGTGCAAAAGGTAATAATAAGAAGGTGCAGTTTTCCACCTTTTGCCACTCAGGGTGTTAGATTACACCCCAAAAGGTTGGTACAATTAAGCGTGTCATTTAGGGTTCAAAGAATTCTAAGAGTGTCTACATTCATTTTATTTTCTCTCCATTTTTCATTACAGGTGGGGTCCGAATGGAGGAGAATTGGGTATAAGACGACAAAAAGGGGAGAGAAATAAGAATGACGGACAAGGGGAAAAATATATAAACCCCAGACAGAACAGAATGCAGGAACGTGTCAAGACGTTTAAAAGACAAACACAGTTCAAAGAGAAATGCGAGGCTAGACAAGAAATAGATGATAAGTTCTTGTATAAATCAGAAAGGGTGACGAAGATTTAAAGGCTTTTAAGGGAGATGACGGATAGAGAGAAAGGTAGAAACAAGCTAGGCTAGGCTTCGAACTCATGTGATAAGATAATGGTAGAGAGGAAGATCAATCCAATCGTGGAGCCAGGGGTTTCACATAGGAGCAGAAAGAGCGTTGGTGACTTAAAAATTTCTTTACAAGAAAACAAAAATAACAGCAGGAGACAGAGAGGAGGGGAGATAGACGGGGGAGGGGGAGTATAGTGGGGAGAGAAGAAAGGGGAAGGGATGAAAAGATGACAAGAAAAATAATAGCAGTCTTGCTGTTATTTTTTCCCAGTATGTTTGTACCCTTTTTTAGGGTGGGGGGGGGGGTGGGGTGAGGGATAGGGGTTGTTTGCTTAGAACAGTCTGTAATATATTAACTGAAAGATATATCTAACAGGGGCCGCGCGCGGATAGGTTTTTAAAGGGGGGGGGGGCTGAGCAAAAAGTTTTGGGGCTGATCATGCAAAAAAATAACAATCATAATATGGTAATTTTTGCGTGTTTGTACTCAGTTTGGGGGGAAAAAGTGGGGGTGCTGAAGCCCCCCCTCCCACTTCCGCGGCCCCTGTCTAAAATGTGTCTTTCTAAAGTGAGGACAGTAAGTAATTCCCTCCTTGCTCCAGTGCTAGTGTGGCATAAAAAACCATTTATCGCTCTCATGGGCTTGTCGCCTGATGGCGCAATTTCAGATCACGAGAACAGTCTTTATAGATCGCATTGCTACCCCGTTGCTTAAAAAAATGACCCCCGAATGCTCCTTCCACTTTGTTTTTTTCCCTTCATTGTTACGGAATTTTCATTGTCCATATTCGTATTACTTTGATGTTTTCATCTGTCTCATGTTCCAGTCTGTCTGTTTCTCTCTGTCTGACAGTGTTATGTCAGTATCCTTCTCTTCTGTTTTTTTCTCAGCCTTATCCCCTTCTTTTTTCCCTCTCGTTCCCTCTTTCCAGCTCTTTATTTCCCGGTTCTTTCTTAAATTAGTAATTCAGGCGCCACAGAATGAAATTGGAGGGGGGGTGATTTACCAAGGTAAAAATCGCACTCAGATGGTAATTCCTACGTTGTTCTGAACAGTTGTAGAAATAAATGGGGTTCCACGTACTATAGGGGCATCGATCCATTTATCAGATTGGGGAGGGGGGGATCATGACTCAACGTTTCAAAGGCGCTCGATCACACAAAACAAACAATCACACACACTATAAGTATATATGACTCATGAGAAAGAGACACATACCTCAACAACAAATCAATACGAATGCGAGTGCGAAGCGCGAGCTGAAATTTTTTTAGTATACTGAACTGAAAACAGGAAAAGGGTACTTGTTTAAGACGGTTTGTAGTAGTAACTCATGAGGAGGATACATATCGCACTACACAGATAATGCGAGTGCCGAGAGTGAGCTGAAATTTCTTTATATTCCGACCTGAAAGCTTGACAGTATAAGCATTTTTGGTACCAATGATTCAGATGGCTGTCTAAAATAATAATAGATGCGAGCGAGAAGCGCAAGCTGAAAATTTTGATATTTCGATCTGAAACAAATTGACAGTTTAATGGACGTTTTTAATAAAGAACAAGATATATATCCAACAAAAGATTATTCCAAATCGAATCATCATCATCATCACCATCATCACCATCATTCATCATCATAACTATTATTTTATTTCTATCTATTCATTTATTGATTGATTTTTTTTGGGGGTGGTCATTATTGCTGGCCCTTCCAAACAAATAAAACATATCTAAATAAGTGCACAGGAAGATTCTGATTCCCCAATAAAAAAAAACAACATCCACACAATTTCAACAAAATAAAGCCTATAATTCACTTTCAGGTTCAACAAATTTAGCATGGACAAACCCCTTACAGAAAATATCAATAACAACCGTGGGGCTCTTCTATGCTTTACAGATTCTAGAATGAAAAAAAAATGCCTACAGCCAAGACAACCCAGAGACTAGCCTTAAACGACAACAATATTTACAGGAAATTTTCCATACAAATCAATATTACTTTATTCTATCCAAAATTGTTATAATTTATACAAGTAATGAAATAATCCACAAAATGTACATGACCACAGACGATTATATTTAGCCACTGACTTGTACGTATCAGCCTGTTCCTATCGAAAATTCATGTGTTAAATACACACACTAATATGACCAATCATCATCTCCCTCTGAATCATATAATTATCAATGAATCTTTCATTGTGATTTCATCATGACATTTTATCTTTAAATAGTAAAATCAATTGAAGTTACTTTATGTATTGCATTCCTTAAATCTTTAATTATGCTATATATGCAAATATATCTGCTACTTGTAATATACATGTACTAGTAGTCGGCTTTTTTAATTTTATGCTAATTGTATTTTGTGAAATGGAAGTCAATAGAATCTATATCTAAATTTAAATGTAGCATGAAGAATATGACATAAAAATCAAATTGGGAAAGTAACATTAAAGAACTTGTTAGATATGCACATTTTTCAGCTGTCACTATGCATAAGTAGATCAATATACAGGCAAAATTCAATGATGTTACGGTATACCAGTTCTAAATAATTACATTACTAATACTGACCCAAGAGGTCTCTTAATGCACCTTACAGTCATTCGTCATTCGCCTTTGCACCTGGGCAATTCCACAAAATACGTACATACAACCCCCTATATGTGGGACCTTCATGAAATTTTCTATCTCTGATTTCTTGTTCTTTTGAAAGTCTGTAATACTCTCAAATGACCTTAACTTAGTCAGTTTATAAGGTGAAGTAAGACTTGAGAAAAATGGGGGTCAGACGAACAAAAAGGTTTATCATTTTATGGAATTTCCACGCCTGTATTTTACAATTCGTTCCCTGATTTAAACAATAGTCGCCCTTTTCTATCTCCAATAACTAGCATACATGTAAAGTCATTTTAAGGAAAATCATCAAAATTCATGATTGATATAAAGATCTTTTGACCTTTGGATTCACATTCCTCCATGATTCCTATGACATTTTTTAATGACGATTATACACACAGACCCGGAGAATCTATATGGTGTACCACATTCTATGGGACAGGTTATATAGCAATCTCCCACCATCCATAGTCTGCTATGCAGACCCTTCACTCAAGTTAAGGGTCTGAATGTACAGCCTACCCATGCCTTGTGTACTGAAGGCCCTTTCACTCTGAATTGAAACAGCAAGTTTTGTATGTGCAAGTCTTTGCATGGAGACACACTTTTTGATTAGTTTCAATCAGGGTCTGTGCCTGCAGACTAGACCCCTGCCCCTTCCATGCCTGATGATGTCAATCAGTGTGTTTCTACAGAGAATAGTTAAGAAACTGTTTATCCATAGAGCTATGGTTTATCCATAGAGCTATGGTTTATCTTTTCCAGAATGGAAAAACCGTATCGCCCATAAACCAACCTGTTTCTACATAGCAAATAATCCAATTAACTCACATTCCAAACAGATTACACGACAATAACCACGTCCCAGAGGCGATTATGAGAAACCATATTTTTTGCGTGACAATGCGGTTTGTTGATAAACTGCATTGTGTCTGTTTCAACAGGGAAGTTTTCTGGAATTCTGGATACTTCTGTGGGTAATACCGTTTAACGATTCTTTGTAGAAACATGCCGAATAATATAATAAGCAGAGAAGGGCACTGTTCCTGTATTCATTGGTGACAGTCATTTCTTTGATACGAATACAAAAACAGATTGCGTACAAGTGTGTTAAAATCCATAATGAACTTAGTTTTAGATAAATGGGCAATTTTAGAATCAAGAAAATCAACTTATTTCAGATAAATTGAGAAATAATTTACACCAATATTCCAGTTTTACAAAGATAGATTAAAATAAAAACTTAAATTATGATTAACGAAAAGCTCATGCTCATAAAGACACATATGTAGCTAAAATCTCAATGAGAATGTATTGCAAAAGGGCTCAGGAATCTGCATTACAAAGAGTTGCAATATCTTCAAATCCAACTGAAATTTAGATTGATCACAAATACTTTTTGCTCTTAATTATACACTTTGGTTTCAATCTAATTTTGAGTTTGATATGGATCTACTGCAATCATTTGTAAGACAGGCCCCAGATTTCCCAAACCCTTGAATGAAAACGTATACAAACAGGAATACCACTATCCCAGATAAATTTGATACATTTGGAACCATACATGTTTGATATTATAATAAGTAATTTTTGTTCCGTAAAAATTGTTCCTTTATCTGGTGATTCCAATCAGGAAGCTGTACATTACAATTTTTTTAAATTAACACATTTTCCTAGTATAGTAAGTAGAGTATTATTGGAATGTAATAATCGAGGTGACAAACATAGGCATAATTTGACAATTTTTAATGGGTAAAGGGGGGGGGGGTAATGTCTAAAACAGGCACACATACACTCTAAATGTGCCTGTAACAGATTTCAATTGCTACCAAAGAACAAACCACATATATATATTTTATAAATTGATTAAAGATAAATATAAGTTGTAGTAACAATCTCAAAATGACTTCGAATAGAAACCAATGAAATTACCACCAAATTGTTTGCATGTATGAATAAAAAATATGTGCCAAATAGCTCTGGGAGAAAATGCGTAATTCCTGAGAAATTAGCAAAATAAGCACAGAACTCCATCAGATGTTGGGTATTTTTGGAAGCAATAATAATACACTGTAGCACACATGCTTTTGTGTGTTATCGATCATCAGAATTATCGATTTTGAGCTAAGATTTCACGACTTTACAAAGATCATTTTACATTAATGCAAAAAATCTAGATGTATGATGATATTTTGACAATTAACCTTGATTTAAAAGACTTTCTCATGAAATAATTGCTCAACTACTGTCATTTACCTTTAAGGCCTGAGTTGTACACAATTATCTCAAAACACTGATGTAAATATTGAAAAGCCAATAAGGGACGTTTCATAGAAATAAAATATATATATATATATATATATATTTAGATACGCGTATGCTCTCCATCACATATGTGAAAGGGAGTTCTTGTGTAATTAGTGATCAATATGTCCGAGTTGTATAATCATTTCTAAAATTAGAAATTCTGGTACACTAGAAAACAACAAAAAAATATGAATATTGGTGCAGCATTTAGGTTAATGAACATTAATTTTGTTTAGAGATGATATGAGGTTTACAACATTCAAATCTGCTTCAGTGACGGGGACCATATGTATAGAAAGACTACCTCGTCTACAAAGGTCACAAATTTGATTTCCCTTGAACTGTTTTCACCATTCACAGACGTATTATAAGAACCTGTTCCTAAAGACCAACTGCACATAAAGATGGTTTTTCATGTCATTTTGGAAAGGTTTGAATGTATAGAGGGGCCTGTTACACAAAACTTTGCAATCATCATAGAAGAATATCTCTGCGATTGATTGCACTGTCCACGATGTTCTTTCAATCGGTAAGTTTTGTGGTACGGGACCTAGAATTGACTTTGTGGAGTATGCTCAAGTATACATTGTCAGGGCATCTTTGGGGATTTCAAAACATGCAACAGCTATTTTCCCTTTCATGACACTGATGTATTATTGTCTTTTCTTTTGTATAACTATCTTTTCTTGCCAGCCTTTAAGGTTTTGTCAGGTTGTCCACTCATTGTTTTTTTCATGATATGCAGGCCTACATAAAAAAATCTTAAACTTTTGACACTAACAAAAAAATCTGCGTATATTTGACTCAACACGAACGATTACATTTTAAGTTATTATCATTAATATAATGATTTTTTTTATTTTTCACAATGCACACATGATATAAATATAATTCAACAAAGTTGAAAATAATTTTTCAATACGAAGAAAAGAGAAGTCAATTATATTAACATGTCCATTTGATGTATTTTAACTGATGTAAACAAAAACTCACATTCAAGATAAGACATGTACAGCAACAGCATACACTAAGCACTATTAAAGGTAAAAGATAAATGCACTGGACATATGGAGTATGTGTATGGTTAGAAACCATTTCAAAGAGGTATTAAAAGGGAAAAGGGGATAAAAAGAAAGTGAGAGAGAGAGAGACAGAGCGAGTGATAGAGACAAAGGCCCATTTTCTGAAGTCAAGTTTAACTTAGACCATGGTCTAACTCTGTGTAAATTTATGGGGAGCCAAAAATACAAATATTCTGTATCTAATGTATATTTCATATGTTTACTATTTTGCTTTCATAATAAAGAAAAATACTTCAAAATACTTTATCATTCCCAGACAATTATGAACAATTTGGGTGTCATATGAGTCAATAAATTTGATGTGTACTGTTAGAGAATTGTGCCCCAATTGGCTCTCCATAGTTAAACCACGACTTTAAACCAGAGTTGAGAATACAGGCTTATGAGGACAGAGGAGGGAGGGAGGGGATGAGAGAGACAAGGAAAGAAAGGGGGAATAAGGGGAGGGGAAGAGAGAGAGAGGGGAGAAAGAGGAATGAGAGAAAGGAGGAGAGGGGAGAATAGAAGGGGGAACGGAAGGGGGTGGGGTGTAGAGAGAAAGAGAAATAAAAAGAGAAGATCTGGGATACGTAACATAGGTTTGCGATGAATCGCAAATATGAAAGAACCGCACTGATTAGTCCCTTGTCAGTATTTCAAACCTAATGCTCGTGTAACACTGATATTGATTGGTCAGTTCATTTAGCGATTGATCGCTAATCTTTGTGTTACGGAGCCGAGAAAGAGAGAAAAAGAATGTGTTGGGTTACAGAGTTGAAACTGAAATCCAGTTCCAACTTTTCCTGGTGACATGACATAGTCATCTTACACAATTGCTTCGATCTCAATTTCTGAGCTTTCTCAGAATACGGAGAGATCACTGCACGGAGATTAGAATTTGATTAAGGGTAAGGTTTTCGATAAGTTTTACTTAGTGATCACATTTTGCAACGGAGCAAAAGTTGTTTTAGCTGTGAAAATTGGTCTTGATAGATTGCAGAGCACTTAACAGCATTTAGGTCCCGAAGACTTAGCACAACCTGGGCTTGCATCAGAGCAGTCCGAGTTCAGGTACACATACGGGTCCACGGGGCAATTTTTAGCGACCTGAAAATTAAAAGAAGAAAATAAATAAATAGTAAGCGATCGCTCATAGCTTGTATCATAGAAAATGTGATCATTTAAAAATTCATAACTACTTTTTCAAATTTGCAGTCATTGAATAGCTTTTAAAAATAACATTCATAACAACTTGTTTTAATGAATTGGGAGCTGGTGGGGTTATTTCACGTTTGATTTTGACAGCATGGTAATAAAAATGGAAAATGATTTTGATTGGCTAATGAGCCTTATAATGGTCACTACCATAATAAAAAAAGGCACCAGAATCGTAAAATCCTTTAAACTAGCAAATCAATGATGTGGAGCTCATCCGTCATCTCGCAACACAATTTTAATTTCAGCCCAGTTGACACTGTAGTGAATTATATTGGTGACATAAATTGAGGATATAGAATTGAAATTGATGAAGAAATGACATAGAAGCATTTTTTGTGATCTATGAATAAATTTCATATGAATTAAGTATTAATTATTATCTAGTCAAAGTTTCTTAACTCTGTGTAGAACCTTGGTGAACCTAATGTAGCTCTCAGATGGAACAAAAATAACCAAAATCAATCAACAAATAAGTAAGCAATTTTTGTGAGTTTTGAAAATATATGAATAATAGCAGATTCAATGATTTTAAAAATTCTATGTTTAAATTTTGTATCACCACCTCGAGCTATCATATAAAGCAAACAAAACTGAAATTGATCAACAAATGAAGAAAAAACATTTTTTGTGATTTATGAATAAATTTTGCATAAATTAGAATAAATAATTTTCCAGACAAAATTTCAAAATTTTGTGTACAAGTTTGGTGAACCTCATGCAGCTCTACCAGATGGAAGAAAAAAAATCAAAATCTGTCAACAAATAAAGAAGAAGAGGAATTTTCTGTGATTTATGAATACATTTCGCATAAATTAGCATAATTTTCTACTGAAAATTTTCAAAATTCTGTGTAGAAGTTTGGTGGGCCTCATGAAGTCTACCGGATGGAAGAAACAATATTAAAATCTGTCAAAAAAATAAAGAAGAAGAGGCATTTTCTGTGATAAATATTGCATAAATTAGCATAAAAATTGTTCTAGTCAAAATTTCAAAATTCTGTGTACAAGATTGGTGAACCTCATGAAGCTCTACCAGATGGAAGCAAAAAATTCAAAATCGGTCAACAAATAAAGAAGAAGAAGCATTTTATGTGAATTTTTAAAAATACGCATAAATTAGCATAAAAATTGTTCTGGACAAAATTTCAAAATTCTGTGTAGAAGATTGGTGAACCTCATGAAGCTCTACCAGATGGAAGCAAAAAAATCAAAATCGGTCAACAAATAAAGAAGTAGCATTTTTTGTGAATTTTGAAAAATGCGCATAAATTAGCATATTTAATGAATTTCAAAATTCTGTGTAGAAGTTTTGAATGCCCCACCTAGTGCTATCATATAAAGCAAACAGAATTGAAATTGGACTTAAAATGGCGAAGTGGTAGCATTCTGAAATTGTGGACGGACGACAGAGGACGGACGCCACGCCACAAGCTCATCTTGCCCTTCGGGCCGGATGAGCTAAAAACGGAGTCTAGGAAACTTACACAAACTGTAAGTTTCAATGAAATCAGAGCTACCAAGTCTCAAGCATTATGCGTGAGGCTCAAGCATTTTTGACTCTTGTTCATCCCCTCAAATCTCTGTCTCATGCAACTATCACAACCTATCCCCATATACATCGTACACAATGTCTGTGATCTCACTCAGATTCACAGAAAATCTCACCCATAGCTGGTCTTTGAACTTGGCATCTCTGTGAAATACCCGGTAACTAAATCACTTATGACACAAATATTCAATGAATTGGTTTTATTTTCAATATATAATAATTCCCTGTAAAAAAAAAAATGTTTCACTGTTGTCAAGATTACCTTTGGATTGCAACACTGAGCACCATCTTCAATAGTAAAAACCTTGTTATATCTTGACCTTCGCAAGATCTCAGCTAACTCGGCATCAACATTGACAGGAACATTAGCCTGTAATCAAACACAAAATTAAGTATATTACTACAGTAGATTCTACAGAATTCAAATCGCTAAAGACTACATCAATCTGACTACCTAGGGCAAAATCTGATTTAGAAGATGTAAACTACAGTTAACATCATCTGTGGCCTGTAACTTAAACCCTGGCAGGTGTTTCATAACGCTGTTCGTAAGTTAAGAGCGACTTTAAAGAGAAACTCCAGTAGTTGCAGTAAACACTGATTTCATGAGAAAGACTGTAAAACAAGGCTTAATTGTCAGTATATCATCGAGGATCTAGATCTGGTACAGTGACATAAACTGAACTTTGTGAAATCTTGAAATCTACGCTGAAAAATGTTCACACTGAAGATCACCAACACAGATAGGCACACGTGGGACAGTGTATCATTATTGCTGGAATAAAGACCCGACGGAAGTGACCGAATCCGCGCTTATTTTGCTTATTTCTCGGCAATTAAACAATTTCTTCCAGAATCCTTTGGCACATATTTTTTATTCATATAAACAGACACTTGGGTGGTCATCATATTAGATTCTGTAAAAAGTCATTTTGAGATCGTTACCAAAACTGGAATTTATCTTTAAGAACGACTGGTGATCCTTTGTTATGGTAAATGGTATACACAATTAATGTTCATTGGTGATTATTTAGCGCGTAAGAAAGGTTCACCAGTCGTTCTTAAAGTCGCTCTCAACTTACAAACAGCTTTATGAAACGGCCCCTGGTGCTAGATCTAGAGCTGAATGTTAAATTTGATTTTATAAATCATTACATGTAACCATGCTTACAAATCAATTGTACGATTGATTGCTAATCTTTGCGTCACAGGCCCCTGGACTGAAAAAAATGCTTTTACTTATGCACGCTCTACCGTACAACTTGAACAGTAAAAGATATGAAAGCAATGTTTCCTGGATAACAGAAAAAAGCAAATCATCAAATAAGATGGATTCTCAAATTCTATTTACGTTCATCCAATATGACTATCGTACATCTTACTGAATAATAAGTATAACACAAATAAGTTAGTGTTTAATTAAGGGGCTAGTAATATCCCAGAAGATACACTCGTTCATTCATAGCCAATGGCAAGTTTCAGACATGTAGCCCAGCATCAGTACTACTCTAATAATATAACAACATAGGGTATTTATATTGCGCACATATCCACCTTGTTAGGTGTTCAAGGCGCTCCTATATACCCGGCTAAGCTAGGCGTTTATAGCGCACAGCTTTTTAAGGTATTACTTCCTACCGGTACCCATTTACCTCACCTGGGTTGAGTGCAGCACATTGTGGATCAGTTTCTTGCTGAAGGAAATTACGCCATGGCTGGGATTCGAACCCACGACCCTCTGTTTCAAAGTCCGAAGACTAATCCACTGGGCCACAACACTCCACAAATAATAAATAAATGGTGCATATAAAGAAGAGTGGTCCGTACTCTTCCATTCAAATAAATGCAACAAGCGGATTTTCATTTTCAGGTCAATAAGTTGATTTGAGATCCTACTCATTCAGCTTGGCATTTGTCAGATGATTTCTCGAAAAAGCAATTGTCACAAGCAATGCAGCAGGTAGTCTTACCTTGAAAGTATTTTCTATGTCAAAGGGAAGCTCTGTCTCATATTCAGCAAGTGTTCCATTGTATGTCACTACTGCTGGAGTCTTACAATCAGCCTTGGACACCTTGAACAGTCTGTAAGTGACCGACATGAAAGCAATGTCTCCTAGGGATGCAGAAAAAGAGGGGAAATAATTGATAAACATTGGTTCTTTCAGTCGGTCTTAGACACCTTAAACAACCTGTGACAGACATGAAACAACGTCTCCTAGAGATGCAGAAAGGAGGGTAAAGCATTGATAAACATTGACTCTGACAGTCAGTCTTAGAGACCTTTAACAGTCATCTCTAATCAATTCATTTCACAAACGTTCACTTATTTGCTCAAGAAAAAACAATTCTTACCTGTAACTTCCAACAGCTTCTCATCCTCAACATTCACTTTCCTTGCAGTGACGATACGAGGTTTGGTGAACCCGATATCCTCGGCGTACTTCTCTAAATCTGTCCAACAGAGGGCACCAGCCAGACATTCTCCTATCAAAAGAAAGGAAATGCATTGAGGTGCATATCAATTCAAATCTAATTGGGAAACTCATTTAATACCCAATCTCCGTGAAGGAATTACCAGGGGACTGTTCATATAGCTTAGCTATTAAACATAAGCTTGACTTTTATCATATATTGTACATTTTGTTCAATGGAATCAATCATAAAAACTTGTTCTACGATTATTGCTCAGTTTTGTGCTGAGCCTGGTGTGTTGATTCAAAAATAGTTCAGTGTCACCCAAGGTTATGCTTAAAGGGGAATCCAACCCAAATAAAAACTTGTTTTTATAACAAAAAGAAAAATCAGACAAGTTGATAGGTGATTGTTTTAAAAATATTGAACAAACAACAAGAAAGTTATAAATTTCTAAAAGTTGTAAACATCGGTAATCACTATACCCATGGAGACTTCAAATTGGCCACATAAGGGATGTCATAGTGATGTAAGGCAAGGACTACTATTCCATGTACTCCTATACATATTATGGCTAAGATTTCATTTTTTCCTCCAAAGTTTTATTTCAAATGATATATTTTTCTTTAATGAGGACATAAAACATGATACTACCTGGGTTATATTTAGATTACTGCCACAGCAAGAGAAAACCACAAATCCCTGATAATAAAGTACATGGCCTATGGAGAGTTGTCCTTGCCCCTTGTCATAATTTACTTACCCATTTTACAATTTGAAATCAACATAGTATTTAGTGATCTCAATTTTAAAGCAGCTATAACTTTCTTATTGCTTGTTCGATTTCTTTCAAACTTTCACCATTCTGTTTAATTTATCTTTCTCCTTCCCAACACAACATTTTATGGCCAAGGCTGGATTCCCCCTTTAATGCACACACCATGTTGACCATGAAATTACTGGGAAGATCATACAGTAGCATGGGTCCCTTACACATGAACAGACAGATGATGGCTGAATTAAACATTGCATGCAACCCCAAATTAAGTGTAATTTTGATGCCTATCCCCTAAATGTGCCTGTCACTTTCCAATTCATTACTAGATTATATAATTCTTATGCCCTAGTACAAATATTAGCCTGCCTTGCATCATTCAGCACATTCAGGTTTTAACCTTTAATCTTTATTTACTTTGTTCATTAACACTTCCCCCAAGCTTGTTTTGTTTTATATTGTATTAGGTTATATTTTATGATACATTGTAAGGTCGGCCGCTTACAAGATTCAGTTTTCTTTCATTATATATTGTGTCCTATGTATGTCAATGTTTTTTTAATGCTTTGGTTAAATAAAATTGAATTGAACCTAATTTTCATTCATTCATGTTCCGTCATGAAATCTTGTCAACATGGAGTTTAGTTTATGTTATGGTAACACCTACATGTATTTCTGATTTAAAGATTTAAAGGTAAATGCTAGTTTTGGTAACGATATCAAAATGAGTTCGTACAGAATCCAATGAAATGACCACTAAAGTGTCTGTTTGTATAAATAAAACGCATGTGCCAAAGGATTCTGGAAGAAATTGTGTAATTGCTGAGAAATCAGCAAATAAGCACGGGATTCGGGTAGGGCGTCGGGCCCGACGCCCTGAGCAATAATTATACATTGTCCCACGTGCGCTTATCTGTGTTGGGGATTTTTGGTGTGAACATTTTTCAGCGTAGATTTCAAGATTTCACAAGTCCAGTTAATGTAACTGTACCAGATCTAGATCCTCGATGATATACTTGCAATTAAGCCTTGTTTTACAGACTTTCTCATGAAATTAGTGTTAACTGCAACTACTGGAATTTCTCTTTAAAAAAAAAAAAAATATGTCTACTTCAACATCCGGACTTTGGCATTGATGGCAGTACTCACCCCACAATACTTTGTGTTTTCTGATGTGCTCTGGAATGTCCTGTTGGACGTAGATATCCGAGAAGTAGAACTCGCCCCCCTCCTTCAAGACGCGGTAAGCTTCACGGATCACTGATGGCTTGTCAGGTGACAGGTTTATCACACAGTTTGATCTATAAGAAATGGCACAAAAGAGAAAAATTGTTCAATTGGAGGCATTTTTTTTTCATTCTCGTTATAAAAAATAGCCCAAAGGTCCCATATGTAGATGTAGCTCACCAAGTTTCCTGGTGTGATCTAGAAACTTCTCTTCCAGTAGCTTTAAAGTAAGAATATTAAACAGCAAGAATGTTTAGACTGATTCCTCCTCAAAATGTAAGAAGAGATTGAAAATGCAGTGCAGATTCAGATGTGGCTAGACTAGCACTAGCTACAGTACAAGTAAATCAGAAGTTGTTGGGTCACAGTTCACTGAACAAGAAGTAAAATTTCTAGTTCAGAGCACAAAGCGAATGTCAAATTGATGCCATGTGCTATATCCAGGATTTTGGGGTTATTGTTGATAGTGAGAATTTATTTCTCAGTGAGATGTCTGCTTACATCGTTCGAGGTACAGAGTCATCTTTCAGAGACATTTTCAAATTTTCCCTACCTCCTACTAGCAATCACACATTGAATAAGAATGTGAAGATGTAGTGAAAAACAATAGGGCCTACCATTTCCTGTGCAGTATGATGTGCTTTCAACTTTGAACTAATCATTACTTTTCAGACAAAGCAATGAAAAGTAATAATGAAATATATTTAGAAATAAAAAATCCAAATAAGCATTTTTAAAATCAAACCTTAAAGTTATTATTTTTGGCACATGTATGTTCTACCAATAAATATTCATACAAATACGTGATACGTGTATGTTATTAAACATTAATTATGTTTGTCAAATATAAGGAATGAAAGCTGACTAATGTCGTACCTAGTAAAGTTGTGTACCTCTATTATGCTTTTCACACTGTATTTCCTTAACCCCATACTGTCTTTTTTGGATTCACACTGTCTTTCTTAACCCCATACTATTTGCTTAGCTGGGGTCAACACCTTAACCCAGGACTATCACACAGCTCATGAATATTGATGATTTTACCATACAGAGCATGATTAACGTGCAATTTCGACTTCTGTGATTGGCTAAGGCTTAGCCCCACTTTTCTTTAGCCTTGTTTTGTTTCACACTGCATCTCTTAGCACACTTAGCACATCTCTTAGCTAGCCCACTTTGCTTAAATGTAGTGCATGATGAAAACCTCTATTTGAGAACACTATACCCCAGTTTCCCTCAATCTATTCTCTTCTCCAAATATGACAAACCCTAAGTGCCCCAAGCAAGCAATTTAAGTATCAAAACACCTGTTTCAAAGAAAACACAACAGCCCGAGCGCGGTCCCTGCAAAACATGCTGTCACTTTTATTCACTTACGTTCCTTATTTCGAGGTCAATTTTCCTCGTTCGAAATTGAAAATGGAATAACATTGGATTTCTGAATACAATATGCCTTGGAAAACGTGATTAAATATCAAATACAATAATTCCATTCCGAAGGTCCTACTACAAGCAGAGAAGTCTTACGTAATAGCACAGCTGATGTTTATCATTTCGTCCTTGGCTCAACGCTCATAATCTGGCCTGTGGAGGTGAAATTGAGATAGCGGGGATTACCTGGCCAAGCGGGGTTGATCAGCCGGGTGTTTCATAAAGCTGTTCGTAAGTTAAGAGTGACTGGTGGTGATCCTGTCTTGAGGTAAATGGTACACACCATTGGCAAATGGTACATCACCAGTCGTTCTTAAAGTCACTCTTAACTTACGAACAGCTTAATGTAACGGCCCCCTGGGCTTGGAAATTATTTTTGAGATTTACAAACGCAAAATAGAGTATAGAACCGCAGTTTGCAATCTGAACTGCGGTCTTTCTCCAAACGGGGTTTGACGTAATGTGAAAATGAAGTGGGCAAAGCTAGGAAGAAAGTGCAGTGTGAAAAGCATATATATGGTTCATACTGCAGCAGTGTACCCGTCAGCTCATTCTGGCTAACCTGACTGCCGATGTATGCACTTGCCAATTTGAAATCGATATAGCCTTAGTGATCTCAATTTTAAAGAGTCAAAACAATCTCCTTCCTAATCCAATTTCCTCAAATCTCCCACCATTCTGTTAAATCTCCTTTCACACAAATCATTGCCACAGTGGACCATGATACAATTGTTGAGGTGAGATGAGACTTACACAACGATATCATACTGGTTATCCTCTACCTGAGCATCCTTCAGGTTCTCGATGAAGCCTTTTCTGTACTCAACGTTGGGTGCTGGGTAGCCAAACTTTTCCTGGTGATATGTCAGGTACTTTCTGGCAAGCTCAAGCTTCAAAGTGAAGATCATCATGAAAGAGAAAGCAAAATGAAAATTTTATCTTCAAGTCACAAAGATCAATGGTTGAAGGTCTGTCATAAAAATATGTAAACAATACCTATTTCATTCAGTGACTTATGAATATTTCATAATAAATTGAGATACCTTGGCCCGTATTCTGAAGTCGGGTTTAACTTAAAATCAGGTTTAAAGTTGTGGTTTAAGAATGGACAGCAAATTGTTACATAATCACTAACAGTAGAGATATCATAATTCAGCTCATTCGGCTCTCAAATCATTCATAATTGTCTAGGAAGTATGAATAGATGATTGTCTTCACCATCGATGAATCAGGAAAGAGCACAGTAAACATAAGAAACATACAACTTATTAAAAATGTTGATACTTTTTGGCTTCCCATACTTAAACCTGAGTTTAAGTTAAACCGGGCTTCAGAATACGAGCCCTTGCCTCTATATGGATTTCTCTACCATCCTCATTCATGATACCAGCAGTGGGATTATTTGTCTCTTCTTTATTTCTCTACCAACTCGGTGGCAGGAATGAGATAGCGATTTCAATTCATAAAACTTTCATTTTGAAAGAAAAGAGGGATATTACCTGCTCATCTGTCATGTCAATGCCTACAACAAATCCTTTGGGTCCGACTAGCTTGCTGATTGCGTAACAATCACGTCCTGTGCCACTACCGAGGTCAACGACCCTCGCATCCTCTATCAAGCTAGGAATACACAGACCGCATCCATAGTACCTGAAGATGAAGACAATCAAAGCAGAAAATCAACATTAGAACAAGTGATACATCATTCAAATTAATTTAAATTCTTTCAATTTACATAGCTGTCTGTTCTGAGAGTCAGAGATTAAGACCAAAATATTTTGGAAACAGGAGACTCAATAATTTCAAAATACATCTGGGGAACGTTTCATCAATATTTTCATCCGACAAGTTGTCAGATCTGACATCTTTCCATGATTTTGATTGGCTGAGAGGCACTGTTCCTATGGTAACTGTCGGATAAAATGGGACTTGTCGGATAAAATGTCCGACAAGTCCTTTCATGAAACGCCCCCCAGGACGATTTATTCTAGAATTCTTTTCCTTTTATCCAGTATCCCACAAAGGTCCATCTATATCTGATTTCTTCTACTTCTTACTGATATTTTTTTTATCAAACAGAAATTGACCCTCGATATCCATACTCTTTTTTTTTGGTGTAATTCTACTACCACTCTGCATCTTGGCCTAATTCATCTGATGCATGATCTAGGGCTATGCATCTATTCCCCATCAAAACAAAGATTCTATACTATTTTTAAAATGTCTGTTCAGAATTTTTTATTTGATAACAATAATTTTCTTTTTTTCTGGAATAGTCAGAAAATGTAATAAAATTTATAAATATCAATTATGCATCACTTTCTGTCAATGATTTGTGACATTTCATTATAGATCCCGGATTCAATTTTTTATTTAAATTACTTGGCAATTCACTGAACTTTGTCATTATTTAGAGATTATGATGTAATGAGAACGGTCAAAGTGGTCTTGGAAGCGATCTTCCAAACCGGTTTGGAAAATCACATCAAGACACAGTTTTCAAGATCGCCTTGCTGAATTAAACTTGTGTATGGTAAGGACACAACCTTTCTTCAGGAAGCGATCTTCGCACATTTTGAGCATGCTATTCCACACACTGGGTGTAGAATGCGGCTTCAAATTTTGTGCGAAACACGTCATCCAACTGAGAGCATTGAGCATTCCCGTAACATCGCTTTTTGAGAATTGGTTTGAAAACTACTTTCGGGTGATCAAATGGGAATGCTGACAAAGCAATCTTCCAAATCATTTCAGTCAACTAGTTTCAGATTTAGAAAATTTTTCTATCCCATACGTTAAATAAGGAGGGGGGTCAGGGATTAATAATGATAACGTCTTATCGACTTGCAAAGGATTGCATTTGGGGAATGGTGATGATAGTAAAATATCAGAAATTGTTAAATAAATCTCCAGAAACGATGGTTATTCCTGTCTAATCAAGACCATATTAATGTTTGCCCATGAATTTTGCAGTCAACACTGTGTTGATATTCAACTATGACTAAAGGTAAGCCAAGGCTTGCCAAGGGTTACATTGAACAACCACAATGAAGACTATGGAAAGCCAGGAATGTCAACATCTGAAAATGCATGTTTGTTCAATTACTTTCTAACTCATACATGTACATCCATGGTTTTCTTGAAAAGTCAGGGTGATTCTTTTTGTTTACAAAGGACAAAATATTATGAAACTACTGGATTTCCATAGAATTACGATAAATTGGATATATCGCAACTCTTTGCAAGTGGCCGAGTGGTCTAAGGAAGGCGCCTGGTTATACATGGAAAGTCCGGAGTTCAATCCCCGCCCGCGGCACCTATGCCCGTGAGCAAGGTATTTAATACTCTTTTATCGAGACCAAAAGCTTCGGTCTCTGATATGTTGGTTGTTTCGCTGAACTCCGTTGGCTCAACTCACCAAATAAAGAGACCGAAGTTCTAGCTCGATCTGTACAGGGACTCCTTGGCCAAGGATAGAAATATTCATGGAGGTGGGGTATTTATAGCTGTCATCGATACAGTAACTGTTACTGAATGTCCTGAATTTGACTCTGATTGTGAGATTCAATGGTGTAATGTTCAACTTGCTAATGCCAAACCATTGGCAGCTCCTACTGCCCTCCGAACAACAGGCAACATGCCTTGATGGCTTGCATCATTCATTGAGCAAGATCACGGCAAGGCACAGACGCACTCACCCTTACATTATACTCGGCGGTGACTTCAATCATCCTGATATCAGCTGGGACAACCAGACGACTTCAAATCCTGTCAGTACTACCAGCAGAAGCTCTTGGATATTCTACTTAATAATTTGTTGTTTCAATTAGTAAGGGAGATTACTCGTCCTGTTTTAAATAATATCCTCGATTTAGTGGTTACCTCAAATCCTGCCCTGGTAGAGAATGTGTCTATTCAATCTGGTATATCAGATCACAATATTGTTACCTTCACACTTGCTGCAAATCCAAGAACCTCTGTAAAACCACCTAGAAAGGTCTTCCAGTTCCACAGAGCTAACCAACAGCAACTGAAGATGTATGTCTGAGCTTGTCCCCTCAAAAATGAATAAGGGTAAGAGGCATCTCCCCTGGGTTACTACAACCTCCGGGGGGCCACTTACATTGACGAGTGGATACCATGCGCGACCCCAAAAACACGTAAAAGGGATGTCCTTTTCACGATAGGGCACGTTACGTGGGTAACGTGATAAGGGTGTCAAAAACACAAAAATAATGAAAAAAAGGGTATCTATTTCGCAAGGAAAATTACTTGTTTAGGGTCGAATTTGCAGGGATGATAAAACAAAATTAAGATGTTTTATAAAGGATGTCCTTTTTACCCCAACACTTCATGTTTAGAGTCCGATTTGCACGAGGTGTAGAAGGTGGGGTCGTAATAAACCAAATAAGGTAAAGCCGACGACAGAAGGACCTGTAACAAAACATTCCTGTACTTGTTTAGGGGTTCATTTCAGGGAATATTTGCCAAGAGTATCGTTTTGTTTTCAATACTTTTTAAGGGTAGGTTTTTACACACCAATACTTGTTAAGGGGTGCATTTTCGGAATATGGAAATTACGTGTTTAGGGTGCTTTTCGAGACCCCATGGTCGCGCATGGTATCCACTTGTGAATGGAAGTGCCCCCCCCCCACTACAACCATTAAACGTCAGATGAGGAAGAGAGATAGGCTTTTAAAGAAGGCACATTCACAGTCCTGTCCAGAAGCATGAAAAGCATACAGGCAACATAGGAATCAGGTTGCTAAAAATGTGCATCAGACACATTTGGGGAAAAGCCTTAAAGACAATCCAAAGTCCTTCTGGTCATACATCAGGACATGTCCATCTAAAAACATTGGTATCCCAACATTGCATACTCCGACCAAGCTTTGTGCCACAGCCTTGGATAAGGCAGAGGCATTGAATGACTTCTTCCAGTCAGTCTTCGCTCGTAGCCAGCCTCAATCACATGTGCAGAAGAGACCCTCTCCTTAACCAGCCATTGGCCACTTGCACATCCACAGGACTGGGGTTGAGAAGCGCCTTCAACAGCTCAATCCATCCAAGGCTAGTGGACTGACAAAATTCCTCCAAAACTCCTGAAGCCGATAGCTCATGAGATTGCCGCACCTCTATCATTCCTCTTCAAGCAAAGTTACAACTGTGGGGTTGACGTTGTACCAGCTCAGTGGAAGCAGGCATTAGTCTCTCCCATACACAAGCCTGACAGTGTAAAGTGTGACCCCTCAATGAGTCAAACTATAGACCGACCTCACTGATATGCATATGCAGTAAGGTTATGGAGCATATCATCATGAGCCATACATCTAAGCACATAGCGAGAAACAACATTCTTCCTGACGCTCAGCATGGATTTAGACAAGGCCTCTCAACTACGGCTCAACTAACATCAGGAGTACATGATTGGTCTTCTATCCTTCAAGTCAAGTCAAGCGGACATCATCTTCGACTTCCAGAAGGCCTTTGACTGCATCCCACACCATCTGTCGTCTTCTAAGCTTGAATTCTATGTAATCACCGGTAACTCTCTCATTGGATGTCACTCCTCACTGATCGGAAGCAGGCAGTTGTTGTTGATGGATCAAAGTCAACATGGAGAGACGTAACATCAGGAGTGCCGCAGGGATCCGTTATCGGGCCAACCCTGTTTTGCTGTACGTCAATGACATCCTAGATAATGTACAATCAACCATGCATCTCTTCGCAGATGACGGTGGGCAATTCCACAGGTTGGTGGACATTAGCTTAAAAATTCAAATTCAATATTTTCTTGAATTTTTTAATACTTTAAGTCCTTCATGCATGATAGTTTCAGGAACAAGAAATAAAAAATTATTTTCATATGTATACTTTGGAAAAAAATGGTCAAAAGTTGTGTCTTCCATTCTGTACCAAAATACAAGAAAAATAGTGAAAAATGAAATATGCCTTATTACCATTTAGTTACTTTTCAAGTAAATTTGTAGTACTCATTCAAAGATGAATATTGCAACCTGCTCAGGTGATGTAACGTGAGTAACCGAAAAAACTGACTTTGTTTTCTGAGAGAAAAATTCTTCACAGTTAATTGGTGGGATTTTAAATTCTCTTCCTTCAAACAATCTTTGACACAGTGATGACTATCAAAATCATTAAAAAGTACATTTTTTTTATAAAAATGATGAAGAAAAACTGTAACGTGAGTAACTTTGTAACGTGAGTAACCATCATGTAATGTGAGTAACCAGTAAAAATTATGCAGTTAGGTAGCATTTTCTGTGGGATGTCAAGTTTTAAGTCTCATGGTGAGTTGTGAAGGTATTTTTGATTAAAAGCAAAATGAGGGTACACCTCTTTGATGTGACTCTTTGTTCATCAAAATATCAGTGGTCATACAATCACACCAAAAAATTGAATATTAGTAGAAGTATTCACAATGCGAGAGTGCATTAGTAAGACTTGGTTTCGATTAACCAAACTTTAAAGACTGTTCCAACAACACATTGAATGTCCTTACCTGTAACCCTATCTAGGCTGGGGTATTTTGGGATTTAATATGGCCCAGGGGGGTGGGTGCAATAAAATAATTTTTTTATGTTCCTAGCAATGAATTTTACACACATTATTGAATTTTTAATGACATTTGTGTTGTTAACCATACATGGACAAAATGTAACGTGAGTAACCGTAACGTGAGTAACCATATTATCTGCACCCCAAGTAAAAACCATGTGTTCTTTATTTTTTTAATTATGTCCAAAGTTTGTCTCCCTAATATACTTCTTTGAAATGGATATAATCAACTTTCATAAAAGCCTTGTATGAGGAGACTTTTCACCTATGTCGACAATTCATTTTATGCCTGTCCAAATCATGTAACGTGAGTAACCGACACATTCCAAAGATTTGCCAGGAGCATAATAAAATTTCCCAAGTTTTGTTTTTATACAAAGGATAGTCAGACTGTGTACTTTGTTGTGATAAGGAGATGTTTAGTTCCTATCAATAATAATGGAGTTACAGCTCCAAGTATGAGTCAAGGTGTCTCCAAATGTAACGTGAGTAACCGTGGAATAGCCCCGCCGGTGTCATTTACCGCGAGATCAGGCATTGTGATGACCACCAAATCCTCCAAAATGATCTCCAACTGTCTAGTTGGTCTACCACATGGATGATGGACTCCAACATCAAAAAGTGTGCAGTGTTAACTATTACACGCAAACGCACTCCCAACATCTAGCAGTATCACCTGACAAATAGTGTAATCCCTAGAGTTAACAACTAAAAGTACTTGGGTGTTACAGTTTCTTCTGATCTGCGATGGAACAAACATTGCCAACTCACACTCTTGGTCTCCTGCGTAGAACTCTTTCCTCTTGTACAAGAGATGTGAAGTCGAGGGCCTACACATCCTTAGTACGCCCCCAACTAGAGTATGGCTGTGAGGCCTGGAATCCATAAACAGTCACAGACATGGTCTGCTTTCAGCAAGTACAAAGGTCAGCGGCTCGCTTCATGTACTCAGACTACAGGATCTCCACATCACCTTCCTCCCTTGTGACGTCACTGGAATGGGAAGCACTACACACATGCCGAATCCTTGCCAAATGTTCTCTCTTTCACAAAATCCACTCCACTACCATCATGTCCTGAAGCCACAATCGACCCCTTCAAGTTCCCGTTCTATCCAAGAACTATAAGGAACTGGAACAACCTACCCAGCTCAGCTGTCAACACGAAAGGAATGTCCAGTTTCAAGCACTTGTTCACTGCTACCACCCTGCCTGTGGGGAGTATGGTATGCCAAGGTTGTACAGAGCACACACTTTAAAAAATAATTAAAATATCACTTTTGTGACCAAAATTACTAATTTCCATACAGTTGCAATTTATTTTTCATAGTAACTTGGGAATAATTTTTGTATTCACCACAGCGCTCAAAAACTTGAATTTTGGGCATATTTTTTAGTATGCCCTCTATTGGTGGAAAGTAATATGGCAAAAAAATTTTCATTTTTTGATCTCTATTTTTAATTAGGAAAAAAATAATTTAAAGAATCAAATTTAAATAAGAGTCAAGTTGTATGAATAATAGGTGTAATAGGTGTTATATCATAACCTTGTTCATTGAATGAGTGGTAATAGATACTGTCAGTGTAAAAAAATCAAGCATTTTCCCCAAAGAAAAAGAGAAAATAAGCCAAACATTGCCACCCTTATTTTGCCACACATGGAGATATAAGTGAGAACAAGGTGAGTGGTTTCATGGAGGCTGCTGTCCCTGCCATCAAAATGATGACAACCCCTTGTTGGATCCCATATGATTTGAAGTCAATAGCTTGGTTTTTACTTGCACTCAGCATAGCATGTTTTACTGTACATATACAAAATTGCTATGTCTATCCCACTCATGGTTTCAAATCGTCTCGTGTGTGAAGGATTCATATGCACCTGGTGCACGCGAATCTTTCACACCCTTTTTACTAAAATAACTATGACTTTACATCGTAGCTAAGCATTATATTTATTCTATGACACTTACCGAACCATATGGATCGTTTGTTGAATTCTGTTTGGTGTTGTTTTTAATAAAATAAGAGCATTTTTCGTGATCTTCACGTAGATGCCTCTTGATCAGCGTTGATATCAACTTTTGCCTAAAGAGGGCGCGCGATATTATTTCAAAGTCGGTAGGCACTTAAGAACCAAGTTTGGAAGGATACTCGTAAAATTATGTCACTCTCACCGATGAATATTCATTAGATCGTGGTCGTGCGTGTTCAATACACACTGACTGCATGCATGCAGAGAGTTTTTATTGAACACGCACGACCACGATCTAATGATTATTCATCGCGAGAGTGACGTAATTTTACGAGTGTCCTTTCAAACTTGGTTCTTAAGTGCCTACCGTACCTTTGTTTACGGTGTTGCAAGCTAGCTGCATTCTAGGCGATCAGCATTATTTTCTTGCTCGTTCAATCCACTTTCATCATCATCTTGTCAAAAGATGGCGTACTTTACCAATAAGTATATACATGAGATGCAACCTGTTGATTTTTGGTACAATTTCCTATTATGCGCTGACGACTTGAGTTATGAAAATACTTACCTGATTTTCTTATTTACGAGATAACTCATACATCTACTTGATTTGCTAGTTCAGCCCTCTGGACTGCCATACCCGAAAAGAACTCCCAAGGATTTAAAAAGCGCGAGCGCGCCCTCTCCCGTTCAGGCTTACTACCCATGATCACCGCGCAATTAGCGTCCATCTTCCTCAACTTTCGCAAGCCCATACGTTGAAACATGTTGCTACGCAAGGCGGAGGGTCGGTGGGAGGGTATCAAGTAGATGTATGAGTTATCTCGTAAATAAGAAAATCAGGTAAGTATTTTCATAATTTACTTCAATAACTCCATACATCTACTTGATTTGCTAGACCAACACGGACTCAAACCGTAGGGAGGCATGTTTTCAATTGTAAGCCTAAGAAAATTTAAAAAACAAAAACAACGAAATTTAGGGAGAGGGGGAAAAAGCCGCAGCTGCTTTAAGCGCCGAAGCAGCAAATCTCGCCTCGCTGGACGGAATGTCCTTCAAGTAGAAAGAAGTGAAGGAGTTAGTTGAGCGCCAAAAGGCGGCCCTCAAAATGTCCTCGAGAGGAATGCCCTGTATACTCAGGAATACTAAGTATCATGGGCCCTCGGCCTAGTGTCAGGAGAACAACATCACCTGCTGACTAGAGCGTAAGAATCAGAATTTGTTGAAAATTTCAACAAGAATCGTGATCGGAAAACTGAAGCTTTTAAGGCTCAGTAAGTGATCAATCGAACAATCTGAGAAGGCGAGATATCTCAGAAGCCTCTGCGTGGGGGAAAGCGCCCAGAATTCGATATCTGTCTCAAATGCGTGAGGGCAGAAATTCTGCAGAATTCTGATAGAGAGCTGTGGCAAAAAGTTATTAGCGGTCCGAAGGGGACCAGGAATGACGGAGAGTAGGGATTTAAGAAGAAAACCACTCGTAAGGCAGTCAAGGGTCGAGAAAGCGACTGAGTGCCATCCTGTTTAATAAGGAATGCCGCGGACCTGTTGCCTATGTAGAATAGAGCAGTCTGGTCAAAACAGCTCAACCGGGCGTGTCAGGGAAACAGCGCGGTACACATCACGACAAAAGTGTGTTAGACCGAGTGATCGAGAGAGAACTCGGGATCCCCTTTCTCCCATACTGGTTGAAGCACCCATCTGAGGGTGCAGTGCCCGCGGTGGAAGAGGTGGCTTGGCTCAAGCCACCATCGCCGAGAGAGCCTGTGAGGCTAGGCTGCGATGGCTGTCCGCTGGGCGGGGGAATCCCTAGCAGCAGCAAGCGTACGCCAGAGGGAGCTGGCGAAAAAAAATCTGTCACGATATTACGTGTAAACGACCATCAAGAGATGCTCTAAACGAACAGACATCGCCAGATATGATACCTCAACCGTTACATTCCCAACGGAATCGAATGAGGTAGCAACGGCCCTGTCCTATCAAGTTAGGGACGGAAACTGGCTAAGAGTGTCGAAGTCCTCGCTTGAAGAAACAAGCGAAGGAGACTTGAGGAAGTAATCACAAAATTTCCATCAGTCTGCGGTGAGAACCAGTTGTTTATGAAAACAGTCACAAGGCCTGTTTCTCAGGTGATCGTAAGAGCAAGCACCGCCGGCGCCGGTTGCGGCAGCGTGGAACAGTCCGATATCGGTAAGATAAGGAGCTCCAAAAAGCTGCGGGGGGCGGCAAAAATGACGCCCTAAGCAGCGGGGGATGAGAATCTAAGTTTCTAAAAGAAGAACTCCAGTGAAGTAAATCACTTACATGGAGAGACTCATCCACAGTCGGCCCGAGAGAAGGCGGGTCGTAGTGATCGTGGTTGGTAAGGCATAAGCATACATCCATCAGCGGTTACATCATCCTCGGTCGCGCGGTGACCCTGGCCACATGCATTGCATGGAAGGAGGATGAAAGCAGCATGCGAGGCGACTCGAGTGTGCCGAGTGAAAAAAATTTTAAGTAAGAAGACGATTCGACAAGCGGGTACGGTAAAGACATCCACCGTAGACCACTCCGCACAAGGAGGGAATGGCGGAGACGCCCGCAAGTTTGACCCACATAGAGGGCAGTCTATAAGATAGACAGTTAGAGCTCGACCGATGGTCTGGCGGTGTACAGTTTGGTGTGAACTCGCCGGCCCGGTACGGTGGGTGTGCCCAGAAAGTAGGCATAGAATGCCGACAGAGAATCCTGGGGCTTTAAACAAGCTTGAACGCACGTACATAGCCAACAATCTCATGAGATGTACGGCGGTTACTTTCCTCCGAGATGATGTTTACCCAACCGGGAAAGACTCGGGGAACAGCTGTGAATGTCAACAGGAGGGATATCTAGCATATGAAAAGCTGATTCCTTCCACGTATTCGGTGCGGGTGCTGCCGGCGGTGTCCGGGGGACGACCGGTGATGGCAGCTCGGGCAGGGCTCGTACGAGCCGCCCGAATACGAGACAAATAGGTTAACATAACCATAATGCACCGGGTGGTGAGGGCATAGCGATTATTAAGCACAGGAGACTTTTTAATCGCCGTGACATTCAGATCCGATATACATACTCATAAGCACGGAGAGCTATGAGATAGTGAGACATACCGCTGAGCAGTGATGGTGCTCATATCAGAGTCGCCCTCTCTTCAGCGGCGATCGCTGGAGAACGGGTGTCTGTACTAGCCCTGACTCTGGCCTTGCAAGGGTAGGAGCTAAGTAAGACAGGGCACCCTTACTTTCGAATAGAAAGTGAGGTTCAGGCCAGAAAACGACGGTCCCGTCGCCTGGGCGGACGGTCCGCGGACGTGATAGGTTGCCCTCTCAAAGCAGCCAAACATTCTCACGAGAGAAGTGTGGCATGCGGTATGTAAGAGATTCATACCTCCAATCTACGGGCCCGCTTAGGGGGAAGAATGGAGAGAGTTACCGCTGAAGGAGTCGTCGCCGTATGTGAGCTTGACGTAGAGGGCGAATTCGGGAGTACCTGCATAATAATCGCCCCCCCCCCTTCCCCTGCCTTCTCGCTAGCCTCGAGAGGCTTGAAAGTTTCGAGACGGCGGTGCCGGAGCCTGGCGCTTCCGGGCAGCAGCAGAGCGGGGGTGGGTTTGCACCCTCGGAGCTGGCGGCTTCCTCGTCGTAGGAGCCGCCTCGTCTAGGGCGACCCCGTCACTCTCCGAGACCCCCAATTCGGCCGATTGAGCTCGGAGCGCCTGAAGAGGCGGGGCGAAAAAATAAGGACTCCCCTGCTTCATCAATACCCCCGCTCGGAGGGTAGATGTGAGGTAGATACTTGTCAAGCAGCGCCTGAGCGCTTACTGAAGGGTCGACCGCGGGATAGGGGTTGTCCTCGCACTGGCCGCCTTCGAGAGACTCCTCGTAAGGGAGTCTCGCTCCATGGACTGAACCGGGAGGTTGTCCCCATGACAAGTTTCCTCCCCTGGAGGGGCTCCGAGAGCCGCGGGAGCCGTACGGCCTCTCGGCCGGCTCTCATGAAGGCAAGGGAGTCCAGTAAGCGCCGGGGTGGCCCCGCGTGTCGGCTGGGACACGTGCTCTGAGATCGACGAAAATGCTGGAAAGCACACGCGATCTTGAGGCACCCGGTTAGTCGGTGCACTGGCTGGCGATTTAACAGAATCGCTCGAGGATTTCCCGGGTGTCTGGTGGTTATTGCCCACTTGTCTCGCTTGATGCTCAGGGGCATCAGCGGGGTGAGTAGACGTCGAGGGTGGGGTGAACCCGCACTGCTCGAAAGCAGAATGTAGCAGCATGAATAGCTGTGACATCTGACCACCGACACAAGGGTCTGAAGGAGGGACGCCCATGGCAACAGGGCTGGCCGACCTCACCTTCGACCTCTTCTTCTTCGCGGCCTCCGCCGGCGTGGCCGGGGCAGAAGAAGGCACAAGAGGCACGGGTGATTTCTTACGATTTGCCGCCCCTGGCAGGGCGGCCGCCGACAACGAAACTTCACCCGAATCTGACGGGGTCAGATTGTGGTCACAGCCTGATGTGTGACGCCTCTCGCGGTAGCAGAATATAGCAGCATAACATGTATGACTGTAACATCTGACCACCGATACAAGGGTCTGAAGGAGGAACGCCCATGGCAACAGGGCTGGCCGACCTCTCCTTCGACCTCTTCTTCTTCTTATTTTGCGGGCTCCGCCGGCGTGGCCGGAGCAGAAGAAGGCACAAGAGGCACGGGTGATCTCTTACGATTTGCCGCCCCTGGCAGGGCGGCCGCCAACAACGAAACTTCACCCGAATCTGACGGGGTCAGATTGTGGTCACAGTCTGATGTGTGACGCCTCTCGCGGTCAGGGGCTGGGCGATCTCTCCCGATGCTGTCAACGGAGGACGACTTATACGGCAGAGATCCTGACCTGTGCCGGGGGGAGAGAACCGCACTCTCCCTCCGGACTTCTGGTGACCCGGTAGCCGGTGGGTCGCATAGCCCTATGGGTGCTGCGGCGGCAGGACCTAGTTTAGGCTTGGAAGCCTTGGCTACCACTTTTTTCTTTGTCCGAGACCGTGGCACCACAGTCTCGGCCTTCCTTCTCTTAGCATCCGACCGCAAATTCGGAATGCTGATCGACGCACCCTCATACTCACCGCCGCCGGGCGCTCACCGCGGCGTCCCTCCTACTCGCCTGGAGGCGGCCGACTTCTGTAAACTTGCAATCGGGACGGTCCCCGTGGAGGGCACCAGGTCCTCTGGGGCTGTGTTAGTCCCATTCATCGGTACCTCTCTCTACCCTGAAAAAAGAAAAACAAGAATTTTTTTTTTTTTTTTTTACAAAGATCTCGCTTAGATTAAAAGTGGAGACCGGAGTGGTCTTTCCCTCCTCCTATAAGGAATTTGTTTGAGCAAACAGAACAAATCAAGAGGGGAGGGGTAGGGAGGAAGAAGAACCTAAGAATAGTTTAGGTATCTGCCTGTAAGAAAATAGAAAAAAAATTCAAAAATGAATGCAAGTTCAGAAGAGAACGAAGTTTCCACCTGCGAAGAAACACAAAAACAAGAATTTCAGAGCAGGAAGAAAAGGGATTGAGAGACAAACAAATCCAGATAAGAGAAATTTTACGATAATTTCCAAGAGGAAAAATGTAACCTCCTGTGGAAAGGTAAAGAAATTCAGAACAGGAGGAAGGAGGAACGTCTCTAGTAACGATTCCAAGAGGAAGAACGACACAGTAAATCCTCAAAAAGAAATCGTAGAGCCCGCCTGTCGAAGTAAAAGATATATAAGACTAGGAGGGAAGAGGGAATTGAACGAAGAAAACAATTCCGGGAAAGGTCAAAAAAATTTCTAACAGGAAGGAGACCCCACCTGTAAAGAGCAAAAAAAAAAATTTTTTTTTTTTTTTTTGGGGGGGGATTGAATAACCAATCAATCAAGGTATAATTGCGTAAGCCGAATTAAACAATCCCCGAAGCGTCTGTGAATAAAATATTAATCAAGAATTTTATTCAGAACAGAAAGGAAAAGGAATTGAGCTTTAAGATCCGCCTGTGAATAAAATATCAATCAAGAATTTTATTCAGAACAGAAAGGAAAAGGAATTGAGCTTTAAGATCCGCCTGTGAATAAAATATCAATCAAGAAATTTATTCAGAACAGAAGGAAAAGGAATTGAGCTTTAAGATCCGCCTGTGAATAAAATATCAATCAAGAAATTTATTCAGAACAGAAGGAAAAGGAATTGAGCTTTAAGATCCGCCTGTGAATAAAATATCAATCAAGAAATTTATTCAGAACAGAAAGGAAAGAGAATTGAAGAATTAATCAATCAATAATCAATCGAAAATCTTAATAAATCAATTCCAGAAAGCAAGGAAGGAACAGAGTTGGAGATCCCAACCTGCAAAAAGAAATAACAATAACACCCTCGACAACAAAGTGTAAAGGCTGTCTAGAATTTAATTAAAAAACGGCACCAAAAGCCACCACCCTTTGAACGTGAACAATAACCATGCAGGTGGTGAAGGCTTGCTGCCACGTAGGCAGGCCAAGCCCGGTGCCTCGCGAACGCGCTAGCGATGCGGCGCGACGAGAACTCAAACGTTAGAAAAACAATTTAAGTGTCACCAAAAACACGCTAAAAAGTCGCGCCAGGCGTAAATTCTGAACACAATCTTACACACAAACGGAAAGATTGAATTTAAAAGGGAGAAAGCACAACAGATAAGCAAAAATAATATACCAAAGCTCAAAAAAGATTTGAGCTCTTAGGAGACTTATCTGAGCACGTCTTGACAGGTGGCTTGCCGAAAGCAAAAGAGGAAGATGGACGCTAATTGCGCGGTGATCATGGGTAGTAAGCCTGAACGGGAGAGGGCGCGCTCGCGCTTTTTAAATCCTTGGGAGTTCTTTTCGGGTATGGCAGTCCAGAGGGCTGAACTAGCAAATCAAGTAGATGTATGGAGTTATTGAAGTAAATTGAGAATGTTCGATACGAAAAAATTGCTTTTCGATTGTTGTTTGCGTACTTTCCACCGCAGTATTAAGGACGGATCGAACGGAGTATCCTGGTTGAGACTTGGAGGTAAGCGATAAAAACACTTTTATAAATAATTTCCAATTCATTAAAAAAAAAGTTAAATTATAAAAACAAATTTCCATTAGTGGAGAAATACTCAAATGTTTGGCGCTTTTCATTCCCTCACATTCGTGTGATGAATGAAAACGTCAAAGTCCACTATGAAACCACATGCGTTGTGCGAGGTTAGTATTACTAACCTTGCATGTTGTGTGAGTATGTCTATCCATCTACATTTCTGCACTTCATGAAACTCCTTCCAGTGGCTAACTTTATTCAGTATAGCTACAGCTACCAAAGGGATTACTACATCAACTTATGTTTATGTATTAAGTTCTGATAAAAAAGGGAAGTGAAGTTGGGCAACAGCCGAAGTAAGTCACTGTTTTTTACCCTTTTAAGTTTATTTTCCCTGTTTAGGTGCATTTCAGGCCAAAACAGATTAATCATCTTTATTTTTGTACAGTTCTTTTTGTATATATTTATGAAATAAAGACAGAAATTGATGAGCCCCGTTGGGGGGATTTTGCATGGTTTATTCCCTAATTAGCCCCCGGGGGGGGCACTCGATCAAAAAAGTGGTGGGGGTGTGCCGCGGGCGAGACAAAAAACGGGGGCCTTGGAGCGGGCTTATTGTAAAAAGGAGGGTCCTCGGAACGGGCGTCGGAACGACAAATGTTTGTGAAAACGGGGGTGCTTGGAACGGATCGCCAGCGTGTGAGTGCGTATGCATCCCTACTAACGGTCATGCGTGCATGATGCAGCTAGCGCGGCCTCCACCGGAGGAGCTCTGCGGCCGCTTTTCACCAAAATTGCAGCTCATTCAATGCGATCGGAGCGGCGTAACGAAAAATATGCGAAGCTTTGGAGCGGATTTCTCTCTTCTTTTTTATCGATAAGAAGAAAATGCTATGCCTTGGAGCGGCTTTCTTTGTACTTTTTCTCAACAAGGCAAAAATGCTATGCCTTGGAACGGAAATTTGAGTGTGAAAATGGGGGTCCCCTCCGCGGCACATACCCACTATAATAATGCATTATATGCATTATAAACTGAGTGCCCCCCCCCCGGGAATTAGCCTAATGCATTGGTGGCTGCAAGATAGCGAGCCGTCTGTGTATACGAGGAGAAATTTAAAAAAAATGTTTAAAAAAATCCTCGAAACAGACGGCTGCCAGCTGTCTATCTTTTATCCTGCTTTCAATGGAAATGCTATATGAATTATTTGTAGATAGGTGTGCACTCGTTAAAAAAAAAAACAGGGCCCAGGCCCCAGATAATGAGATATAGCGGATACAACTTACGTCGCGAGAATGTCATCGTGTACAGAGGCGATGGCCTGCCGAACGCTGAGCTTGTCCGCCGCCGAACTTGCCCCGAGCTGACAAGTGTCCGTCCGTAGATCGCAAGACGTCTGAATCGTCTTTCCGTAGTATTCTTTTACATCATCGTGAACTGAATCCATTGTGAAATTATGAAAAGCAACATATGCAAAAAAATGAATTGATATAATGAGCACAGATCAGCAGCTCTCTGGAGGACTGGAATGACGAAAATAAGGAGATATTTTCACTGCTCTTTCTGACAGAAGCCACCGGTAGCAGTCGACACGAATTGAGCAAGTACGTTATTACACACAAGCTCGAGATCGCGCCTGGCGCCTGCTTCTGAGTGATTGCCAATTGATTGCCAGTAAGAATGTATACACAACTCTCGTATACAGCTTTGACCGATGACGCATAATATCAGTATTCCAAATGACGATTCGTATAGGCCTTTGTGGGACAAAGAAATGATATCAGTCTTGGCAAAAAAAGAGGAGTTTCTAGATTCTTGTAGAAAGTTGAAAGACGGAGCTGCCACCCAAGAACAATACTCAATAAATCTTTTCATAATAGAATTCATTTTATACAACAATAACAAAACATAAAGTCATGAAAGTGGGACAGTGGGGGGGGGGGGGGAGCAGTGATGACTAGTTCTAAATTTGGTTACTATATTCGCAAAAGGTCATGTATGCAGAAACACCCTGCAATGGAGGTTTTTCCAGAGTTTAAGAAGGAAAGGAGGAAGAAGAAGCAATTATAAAGTGGTGTAATTTTATTAATTCTAATTTACACTGCAATAACTCCGGTGCTGATTTAACACCAGCCTGGAATCTAAGTTATATGTCAACACCAGAGAGTATTGAAACCGAGCACCAGTTTGGAATTAAACCGATGCTGTTTTGATATACTAATTGATAAACACTATCTGGTGTTAGACCAAAACCGAACTGGTGTTGTTTAACATTTCTCTGGTGTGGACATATACATGTAGATTTCGGGCTGGTGGTAAATCTACACCGGAGTTTTTGCAGTATATTTATCATGACAAATGTCATGATAAAAGTTAGTTCGGAGACATTATAGTGTACACGGGCTAGTCGCGAAGCTTAATCATTGAAAACTTCGGACGGTGTAAACAGAGAAAGCAATACTAATACCGGACACTATACAAGCACTGCAAAAGTGAAAGACTGTACTCTCGAAATTACTTTAAGATTAGTAGTACCAATCCAAAGTTAGTGAAGTTTTCAATCTAATGGATTTAGAATTCAATATTCGATTGAAACTTTCGATCAAATTTTGGATTGGTCCAATATCAGGCCGTCTTTCAATGTACGGAATGCATGAAATGGGCCTACATACTGTAAAACACTCACGGTTTAAAATTTTAAGCCCGTTGTTTAAGTTTTGACTATTGTTTTAACATTTAACCAAGTTGTTTGAAAGAGATTAAACAACTTGTTTAAAAGTTTAAACAAAAGTTGTTAAAGTGACGGGCTTAACATTTTACAGCCGCTTTTACAGTGCAGAATACACGTGCGCTAAAATATTGGTGTTTCAATCAATCCTAATCAAATAATTTACAAAATACCCTTTTTAACAATATTTTAAAACTTTTATGGCGGATTATCACGAAAAGAAAGAGAAAGGATATTCAGTCTAATTGTAATTTGTATATAGGCTACATAATTATCCTCTACAGTATAATTGTGTGAAAATTGAATAGTTTATTCGTTGCTGTCTAATTTTATAAAACTCTTTAAATCTTAAGTTAAATTGTTTAACCAATATTTATATACTCATGTATTCTGTAAATATATGCAAATGTAAAAATTCAAATATGAAAAAAACATGTTGTGCCCATAACCCAGACCAGATACGCAACTGAGTCGGTTAAAAAAAAACTTTTAAAGGTTTCTGATTGACCTGTTTATAATTAATGATTACTTTGGTACCATTAACGGGAACAAAATATCAGGGCGATGACAGTGTAGTTTGATATAGGGGGTTGCAAAACGACATACCCCACCCCCTCAATTAAACTACAGGTATGACAGGGGTGATAGGCCCCATATAGGCCTCACGATGTCCAGCACTCACCCATACCAATCTTCTTCTCTATACATGTACAGTCGTCCTCAAAATTATTCATACCCTTGTTGATAGTTGTGATTTTTCATGTTTGTGATGAAATGAATGCATTTTATCAATTTCCTCTGTGATTTATGTGTGACCTACTAGTGAAAGAATAACAACAATGCACAATTCAAGAAATTTCTCTTTTCAGGGGTATTTTATTCATAGATATTCAAACAATGTCATGTTCAAAATTATTCATACCCTAGGTTTTCTGAGTCCAATGTCTTTCATTAATAGTCAATAGCATAGCCTTTGTTCTTTACGACTGCTTCTAGACGATTCCTGTAAGTGTCCACAAGCTTCCTGCACGTCTCCTGCGGGATGTTGGCCCATTCTTCCTTGGCGTAGGCCTCAAGCTGGGTCAGGTTGGTCGGGTTCCTAGCCATCACTCTGACTTTCAGGTCTCGCCACAAGTTCTCGATCGGATTCAGGTCAGGACTCTGACTTGGCCATTCTCGGACGTTGACATCATGGTCCTTGAACCATTTCTTCACCAGCTTGGCGGTATGCTTTGGGTCATTGTCTTGTTGGTACTTCCAGTTGGGGCCAAGCTGGAGTTTTTCGGCAGATTCCTTCAAGTTCTCATCAAGGATCTGGATGTAATCCTCCTTTTTCATGATTTCTTTGACTCTAACGAGGTTCCCTGTGCCACTGGAAGAGAAACATCCCCATAGCATTATGTGCCCACCACCATGCTTGATGGTTGGCACAGTGTTCTTTGGATTGTATGCTTCCCCTTTCTTCCTCCAGACGTATTCAACATCCATATGGCCAAATAACTCCATCTTCGTCTCATCAGACCACAGGATGGTTGACCAAAAGCTTGGATTTTGCTTCAGATGACCTCTAGCAAAGGCCAGTCGAGCCTTCAGGTGTTTCTTCCTGAGCAACGGTGTCTTCCGAGGCCTGCGTCCATGGAGACCTCCTTTGTGCAAGACTTGCTCGATGGTGGACCAGGACACCTTCGTCCCTGACCGGTCAAGCGTTTCAAGTAGGGCCTTGGTTGTGGTCCGGGGGTTGTTGTTGACCTCTGCAGATTTTCCTGGCAAGTTTAGGGGACACCTTGCACTTCCTGCCACGCCCACTATAGTTCTTCACAGTGTTGTACTTCTTGTGCTTCTTGATTACGCTCTGGACTGTTGCCACAGGGACGTCATCAAGGGCGCCGGAAGCGGGGGGGCAGGGGGGGCACTTGCCCCCCCAAAGAAAATTTTGGGGGGGCAAAACGAGATTTTGCCCCCCCAATTTTCCCCCCTAAAAGTAGAAAAATGATATTATTTAAGGACAAAAGTAAACGATGAAGGCACTTTTCTGCCTAAGAATTGATATTTCTTTTGTCAAAAATGAAAAAAAAATCGCCCCTGACGGGGCAATTACACATCATAGTAAGCCTTGCGTCTTTTGACGAACATGTCCCTCTGTGAAACATACCTTTGATAAGCCCTTTTTCCATCTTATTACAGTGTGATAAACAAGACCGCTGAAAGACCTTTGAAAGACCATGAATTTTGGTTGATCTTTCAGAGGTCTCTCAATGAATCTACAATGGTCTTTGAGGTCTTACGCGAGTCCTGACCAATCTTTCAGTGGTCTTCGTGGTCTTCATGGGCTCCAAAACTTCTTGAAACGGTTCAAAACAGTCTTACAACGGTCTTACAGGAAAATTGTCTTTCAGTGGTCTTTCAGCAGTCTCTCAAGATTTTTGCGGAGATCACTGAAAGACTCATGAGAGATCATTGAAAGATCATTGAAAGACCATTGAAAGACCAGGCAAAGTCCATGGAAAGAATTCTGAAAGATCACTTATTGCATAAAAAATCTCTGAAAGACCATTGAAAGATCTCGAGAGGACTAGTCTAAGACCAGTACGACAAGAAATATTAAACTAGTCTTTCAGAGTTCTTTGAGGGGTCTTTCTGAGCCATTCCACAGAGTCGACAAATTTCATTGATCTTGAAGACCGCTGTAAGACCTCACCAATCTTTCAATGGTCTCCGTTCTGTGGAATGGGGGCCTATTAGTATTAATGAATACATTTCAGACTAAAACCGAATGGCAAATTTGCATGCTGTGTCGGCTAACAAACGCGCGGTCGCCCAGAAACGCTCAGACCGGGGTGGTGTTTCATAAATATTTTCGTCCGACAAGTTGTAAGATCTGACAACTTTCCTGTATTCTGATTGGTTGAGAAGCATTGTTACCATAGTAACTGTCGGATAAAACGTCCTACAAGTCCTTTCATGAAACGCTCCCGGACCTGGGGAGTGTTTCATCCGACAAGTTGTCAGATCTGACATCTTTCTCTGATGTTGATTGGCTGAGAGGTACTGTTACTATGGTAACTGTCGGATGAAATGGGACTTTTCGGATAAAACGTCCGACAAGTCCTTTCATGAAACGCCCCCCCCCCCCCCGATATCACCAACGCGCGTGAACGCTAGTTACTCGAGCAACATATGGAATCTGAAAATAGCTGTAAAACCGAAAAGTTTAAAGAGTTATAGAGGATTGAGTAGTTGCTTATTGGATAAATGAGAAGATGCTAGCTTGATTCGGCGAATGGAGTGCAGAGCAGGAGTACTCATCTATCAACAGACAACTAATCAAGCCTCTTCTTCAACCTTTTCTGGTTTACTGTCTTTATCAGGACTACGCTCATTTGAACAAAACATTACTCGACTTTCACTGTCTACTTCCTCCTATCAATTTCAATTCTTCCTCTATCCACTTTTTTCTCTTTTTTTCGAAAACTCCACATGGTGTACCGTCAACCACATCCGCTGTTGGAATGTAATTGTTTTCTTCTAAATAATGTTACATAATGTACATTATGAACTGCCGTAGTTTGTTAGTTCATGATTATTTACCAATGAATATTTCCAGGAATTCGATATTCATGCATCATTTCCTAGTTATGGTCACATTTTCCCCGGAAAATATGTAAAGAAAAAAGAAGATTTTGAAGGGGTCATCCAAAAGTGCTTCCCAGCCATACAAAACATGCCAAAGGAAACACATAAATCGAGTAATGTTTTAAATTTTCAGAAAAGTTTTAAATTGTTAGACAATAATTAAGCAGGTCATATTTCTTTTTCCTCCAGTTACAAAATATGAAACGTTTTGCCTATGTATGTATAATCAGGGACTCTCTCCAATGCTGAGGTCAGAAATGATTTAAATAGAATGGGTATTTAAGCGCTTATCGTCGTCTGCCACGTCAGAACACCCGCCATTTTGAATTTAAAAAGACATTCATTGGAATGTATTTTGTTTCTGTTGTTACGCTTCTTCTTCTCGCGTCGTCCGTGTATGTAAATGTACATAAATAAATATTTCTGAAAGGATATTGCATGAAAAATTTAATTTCTGGTATTTTGAGTCAATATAAGCGTATTACGTAATTTAATTGATCAGACACGAAAACCACATTCCGAATTAAGCGATCGTTTTGCGCGTAGATTTCATAGGTTCTCATAAACTCTGAGTATAGTCTTTCGTAGTGAATTCTATGTTTAATTCTCAAGAAATTTATTTTTGAATTCTCTTAGAAACGTAACTTTTAAACTCCATTTTTACACAAAGTCCTTACCGTGGGGGGGGGGTCCCACGCCCTCTACCGCTCGATCGCTTCGGTATCTCACGCTGTCAAAAATATTGTGCCCCCTTCGGGATTTTGCCCCCAAAAACTGAAAGTGTTCCGGCGCGCCTGGACGTCATACTGCTTTGAAATGGCCTTGTAACCTTTTCCCTCAATGTGGGCATTCACAAGACGTTGCCGTAGGTCCTCACTGAGCTCCTTCTTGGCCATGATTATCAGAGACTGAGAATAACCAGAATGCTTTCCTCTATTTGTACCCTTTTAGAAAGATGCCTTTTTCCAGCATTGTTTAATGGCTTGTTTAACAAAGAGGGTATTTAATTCATTGGAACATCTTGAAATAACTATAGAACAAAGAATAGCACATTCCCAGACAGTGAAAATAATGCGCATTGTCATAAAAGGACATTTTTGTTGAGGTATTGGCAAGGGTATGAATAATTCTGAACAAGTGCAAAAAGTAACTTTCGACCCTATCTATTATTATGCTAATGAAGACTTGCCAGCTCATATGTCAAATCATGCATAGCAACAAGCAGACAAAAGATACAAAGAAAGTTACATCATAATAGCTTTTACAAGTAAAGAATCTACCAAAGAATGTTTTTCCACAAGGGGTATGAATAATTTTGAGGACAACTGTAAGTCCCTTTTCTCCCACTTATTCTTCCCTTTATTTATTTAGTTGTTCACTTTGAAAATCTTACTATGGGGAGGTCGCCTCTATCTGCACTCCCATGCAGTATAGCAACACGTACATAATAGTATATTGAACATGTTGAAGTTAAAGTAGTCCTATAGGTTTTACTTTCCAATACAAGATAAGCTCTGCATGGTGTACCTAGGATTTTCCAAAAGGGGGGCAATTTTTTTGGAGGATATTTCGTCCGCGAAAAAAGGTCTTCAACTACAAATAAAAAGATTTCTTACCACAAAAAAAATTGACAAGCAAAAAAAAAAAGTTCTACAGGTTCAAAAAGGGGACACACGTCTGCTTTCATTGCATTTTTACATTACTAATTTGGCTTCTAAAAGGGGGGGGGGCACGTCCCCTGGATCAGTTGTGACTCGACCAGGGGGAAGGATACGTCCCCTGCATGAGTTGTGACTCGTCAGGGGGCAGTCTGCCCCCCTTGCCCCCCCCTTAGGTACGCTAGTCGTAGTGGATATAAGTCATGAAAACAGAAATATCATGAATCAATGTCTCACTTTCTCTGCTTCTATAACATTAAAAAACAAAGCGGATGCCTCCTTGGGGCTCCTTGTCAGTCTGTTATTCATAAATAATCATTAAACTAGAAATTATTCGTAAAGGCCTTTATTCATACAATTAGGAGACTGTCGCTATTCATGAAACCGCCATGCTTATAGTCTGAATATTATAAATCGTGTGGATTGCATTCTCAATGTCCATGATCAGTGGCATACCTTGGACACCTCATCACCAGGGATATAACCCCTTATCTCTCTCCCTTCCCACTGTGTGCACCCACTCCCTCGGCGCACAATGATCCATGGGTAAATTGCCGTTAGTCTATACTGCCAACCCGTCTATCACATCCAGGGGCATCGATCCATTTTTCAGATGGGGGGGGGGGGGCAAAATCATTAACGTTCCAAAGGCACTCGATCGTACAAAACACCCACACACACACACACACACACACACACACACACACATATATATATATATATATATATATATATATATATATATATATATATATATATATATATATATATATATGCATGTATATGTGACTCAAAAGACACAGACACGTATCTCACCAACAAATTAATGCGAGCGCGAAGCGCGAGCTGATTTTTTTAGTATACTGACAGGAAAAGCGTGCCTGTTTAGGACTGTTTGTAGTAACTCATGAGGAGGATACATATCTCACTACACAGATAGTACGAGTGCCGAGAGTGAGCTGAAATTTCTTTATATTCTGACCTGAAAACTTGATATTCTAAGCATTTTTGGTACCAATGATTAAGGTTTGTATCTAAAAGAATAATAGATGCGAGCGCGAAGAGCGAGCTGAAAATTTTGATATTTCGATCTGAAAAAAATTGACGTTTTTGATAAAGAACAAGATATATATCCAAGAAAAGATGATAGCAAATCGAAGCAGGAGTTCTTTTGAGGCTTAGAACTGAAAACGGGACATTTACATTCACCTATTTAATCATGAAAAGTATGGGTTTTTGCTACAGAAATGATGAGATAGCGAAGCGCGAGCTTAAAGTTTTTATATTCCAATCTGAAAAGCGGACATTTTGAGCACGATTTTAAATAAAGAACGAGTTGTGTATCTCAATTAATCTCGCTTGCTGAACATTACAATCTTGTTTTTTAAATGCATTTCCGGAATTATTGGGGGGGGGGGCAAAATGATATGTTTGCCCCCCCCAATATTTTCATTGGTGGGGCGATCGCCCCCCTCCCCCAGGATCGACGCCTCTTCAATTCAATTCAATTCAATTCAATTCAATTCTGACTGATCACATCACATGGTCTAGCTTCGTTTAGTCTAATGCCATTCATCAATATTTCGTGTAACAGCCAGTTGGTCCAATAACCATTTGGTCCAATCATCACTTCGTCTAATGACATCACCAGTTCGTCTATGACAATTTCGTCTCATAACCAGTTGGTCTAATATTCGTTTACTTTCATTCATTTTGCCCAATTAACACTTTTAGTCCAATTAGACCAAATGGTATATGACTAAATAGCTATGGGACCAAATGGTCATTACACGAAATGGTGAATGGACGAAATGGCAAATAGACCATGCATGCAGATATTGGACGAAATGATGGTAGACCAAGTGATAGTAGACGAGTTGGCAATTAGGCGAATTAGCATTGGACCAAATGAAAATAAACCGCTCTGTAAACCCCCTTTCTCCCTCCCCCCTGGTATGTCCCTGTCTCCCCTCCCCCTCAAATCACAATCTTCTATTGTTTTTCAATTTCACTCACGTTGCACGCCGTAACAACATACATTATTCTCAAGAATTCTCAAAAACGTTTGACTGAATTAATAAATATGATCATAATAGGCAGATATTTTGGAACAACTTAAATGGTTAAGGTAAACTTTATTTAACAGGTGTGCACATTTCAAGATTATTCACGATATTACAGTAATCATCATCATTTGAGAAAAGTATTTCACATTAATTCTTAATGGAACTGATACTCGGATAACACAAACAAATAAAGTGAATAGATAAATCATCAGGCACATAATTGAATTAATCAAGTTATCTTACACTTTTAAAAAGGCAACTCCAAAAGGCAATGCGATAAAACCTTGACAATCTTTGACATAACAAACATAAAAACCATGCTGATTAAAGATATTACTACGATATACTACGATTACTGCAACACAGAAAAAAAAAACTTTTTGCAAAACTATTCAAAATTGTAAATGATTATTAGCCAAGTTTTTACTCTAAATTTACCACCAAAACAAAATCATGAGCTACAAAAAGTTATTCATGGAGTCATGCATAAATTAATATCAGCAATGGGCGGATAAATTCAGTTTAGCTTTAAACTTGAAGACATTCTCCTTTTTTCAAATCGCTTGTCTCGACTCTATCGTCCATTGATTGGTCCTCCCATGGCGAAATCACAGACGCGGTAGTACTTGTCCGATCCTTCAAACTTCTTGTCACACCAGCAGGTGTACCCATGTGGATGAGTGCAAACTATATAAAGAAGACAAATTCAATAAACTTTCATTAGACAGGGGCCGCGGAACGGACCATGCCAAAAAAAAATCACAACCATTGTGGTCATTTTTACGTTTTTGTACACGGTTTTGGGGAAAAAAGGTGTGTGTGTAGGGGGTGGGCTTCACCCCCCCACACTTTGGCCAATGTTAGACCCTTTGAAATTTAATTCTGAAAAAAAAAATCAAGACATAAATTTGTATCAACTGACTTTATTACTCTCCAGTATAAGGTATCGCTTATCTTTATTTCGGCGATTGATTAATTATTTCAAATTGGTCGAAATTTTCGCATTTTAGGGGATAATTATTTGCAAACACGTAATGATAATAAGGTACATGTGGTTGTAAAACGGAACTAAAAGCAATTATTCATAGGCTAGTTATAGATTAAAACAAAAGATCATTTTGATACTTAAAAACGGTATGAACAATATGAGTTATGATAATAGTCAACCAACACAGATCTGACAAATAGAAAAATCAAGCCTATATACACAAGGACAGGTCATATAGTATTTACTTTAAAAAATCCTTAGTATTAATCTTGTTTAAAGTTTAATACTTGAAAAGATCAATGTCCGAATATGCCCCGTGCCTCAAATTTTGAATCATATTGAAATAATATTAATTTTGGAAAACACAAGATCTGTATAAAAACACTGCAAAGGCCCTGAAAAGCTTATAAGTTAATTCAAAACTGAAAAGAATACGACCAGCTGCGTAATAAGCTTTTATAAGCAAAAGAAAATGACACTAGCTAATCATTACGCAATTTATTAAAAATCATTATCAACAAGTTAAAAAAATAGGTAGGATAATGACAGCTTGAGACAACAAAACGACCAAAAAGCGCTGTCGATTTTTTTTAAGCGGTTGTCTTGATTTTTGTTCTTCTGCACTTGCACTCTAACAAATGATATTGTGAATAGGTCATTGACTAAGCAAGTAAAACATTAATTTAACCAACAGTTCATAGTTTGGTCGAGAAAAAATATTTTAAATAGGAGGGGATGCGGCACATGCTGCATCATAGTACTTGACTGAATTAGAAAAAAAATATATACGGTCAAAACACAGTTTAAATTTTTCACACAAGGCAGTTGCTATGAACCTTATAGTTGTTTAAAGTAAACAGTTTCAATACTCAATTCTCAATGAATTAAGCATGTTTGTTTAACTTTGTCTTGTTAAACAACTACGATATCAGTGTTGTATTAAATCTTAAATAACATTTTACTGCAGTGCACACTGTTATAAAATAATTTAAAACAACGCTGTTTACTATGTGAATCGCACAGTAGTTCTTTTAAAGTTTAAACAAGTGTTTAAAATCTTAAACAACCATGCATGCTTAAATTATTTGAATTGAAGCTCTGTAGTTTAATATTTTAAGCACTTGTTTATAATGTGTAAACAACTATACTGTGCGATTCACATATTAAACAGCGTTGTTTGAATTATTTTTAACATGCATGCAGTGCCTGAAAAGGTGGCTTAGATCATGGACTATACATGTAATAAATAGGTTCATGCTTTATTCAATCAAAATGATATTTACCTGAAAATCTCCTTCCTCGTTTATCAGTCATGTGTTGACTGACGAGATCCATGGCATCATCCAATTCCATTTCAGCTTGCCTCTTCTCGAAGTCATTGAAGTCGTAAGCTGATGTGGCGACAACAGCGACGACCACGAACAGAGCAATGATGATGATTTTGGATGCCATTTTGAGATGTTCTGTCTGGTTTAAAGAGAGAAAACTCATTACTGGCTCACTAAGGTTTGCATAATTTGTTCTTACTTTATACGGTAAAATACAAGAACAATAAATTATCATGATAGCTTCATTTACCTCTGGCCTGGGTAACTACTAATAAAATTTAATTCTAAAAGTACAGGTTGTTTTGAAATATAGCCTTTTTTTCATAATCATTATTCTCTCGCAAAACAGAGTTCTCAAAGACATAATATCAAAAAGGGTATTTATAATATTTAGTCTGCAATTCAATGCATTTTTATGATGAAAAAAATCATTAAAAAAGACTGAAGAGGAAAAAAAAATCTGTATTGATGAAATAATTCTATATATGATGACCCATTGACTCTATCATGATAAAACGAATACAGTAACGGAAAAATAAACATGAATTGCAATGAAATACATGAAGGAAAACTGAGCAAAACGAAGCGGGCACAACAATCGCCGTCATAAAATATTGTCTAGAGACTCTAGACCTAAATGTTTCAGCGTTACTTTATACTTGTGAATTGTATCCTCCTCAAAAACTTTTTGTTAATGCCTTGCAAATTCACCAGATTCTGGATATTTCTTGCTTAATAATAATATTCCAAACCGTGAAACTCACCGTTTCTCTATCTATTGAAGTAGAATTGACTTTGAAGCCTCGAAATGTTGTTTCTGTATCAACAGCGGTTGTGAACTTACTGCTCTTCTCGAATATCTTGGTGAGATGGAATCGATATTGATGCCTTCCCCAAGAACAACTCGTTATTTATACATTTTCCCATTCTCTTGTTTTCTTCAAAATCCGTTCCACTATAAACATGAAATCGAGCATCAAAGCGCCCCCTCATTCAAAATTGTGAAATAAAATCACTCCGATATCTAGTTCCCCGGGTTGTTTTAATCGAATTTTATCCATGAGCGCCCATATCTACGGAAGCTTTAGAATCATGAGAATAGCATCATGTCTTGAAGAGAAAAAGAGATATTCATCTTGCCCTGTTAACTTAAAGGTCGTATTTTGTCGAAATGGTAAGATATTTATTTTTGTCACGTCAATTCCTAGTCTAAATAGCTTTATAATGTCGAAATGTATGGCGAAATACGCTATCTTTCCCATATAGACTTATATAAAAAAGATGTTTTAGTGGCGACTTAGAACTTAATTGGTCTGCAACAAAGTTGACTTGTCAACGCTGGCGTAGGCCTACAGATGGCGGTGATTGAGGGTGATGGAGCCCCTCCTCCCTAAAAAAATCATAACCAAGATTATAATGGGAGAAAAGGAAAAGAATGAAAAGAGAAAGGGGTGAAATATTACGTTATTATTAAAATCACGTCAAAATTCGTCACAAAATTAGATTCCCGGATTAGATTTCTATATATAAAAAACAGTTTGCTAACTCGGTTCGCTCTAACGCATGCAGCTTCTTCGAAAATTTTCGCTATGTGCGCGATGTCTGGGCCCCTCAATTTTTTTCCTTGGCAAGATACTCGCCATGTTGACAGAAATATCCTGTTGGCAAGAAAACTTTTCTCGCCCTGTCTACATACTAATCGACATGATTACGATTAGTCCAGAAGCTGACCCTTTAAAGTTTCCATATCAAATGAAAATCTATGACTAATGAGGGTAGACATAATAGATGTGGTTAAGTCATTATGTTCCATGAAAGACGTAGATAAAGGTCTGCTCCTGTCATTATGATTTGTGACAAATTATTCTTTTCCAGTCAAGCATGTAATATGTGAAAACGTGGGATTTGTTTAGGAAGTAATACTCGTCCATGGTCCATGTAACATCATACCCACTTAGTAATGACTTTTGCAATTAATATTATTTGTATTTCTTTTTGTACTTCCTGCCGACAAGACAGAGAAAAACGACAAAAATGCATTATCACAGACATGAATTTAGTTAGTCTCACTCATGATGCGTCGTTATGCTTGTCACAACAAACAACTTTTAAGAGTGATAAACATCGAACCTTGAACCCACTCTCTCTAAAAGTATTAGAAAGTACAATAAAAAAAAAGAATAAAGGAACTTTGCCGATAGTAGTGTGTGGCGTGGGCTCAAATGTAAAATTCAACAAAAGTGATGATGAATTTAAAGAAATACAAAAAGCAAAAACAGCTTGCTGAGAGCTGTCAAAAGTTTAATAAAAATACTCGCATATTTTCGATAAGAAAACATAAAAACAACAATAATATTGTTGATTTTATTATCATTGCAAATTCATCATCGATTTCTTCTGGTTTAATTTTAAGAATAATCAAACAGTCCCTAGACGCCATCAAGGGGGCTCGTTTTTTTTTTTTAATAGTGCCATTTTTAAAATCTTCACATCTTTTTTTTCGCATGGCCTGGGTCCGCGCTTTTCTACTTTCATTATCTATAATATTATAATGATATTATATTTCGATACTACTGCCATACTATAATACCAGTAATACTGACAGATCTCTGGTTTCGATCCGTGACGTCAAGCTATTTAAGCTGGGAGAGGGGTAAAACAAAAGAATCATCCCCCCTTAAACAAAAGATTCACAACACCAATCGACACCCATGCTCTATATTTCTGATATTGAGTGAGTTTTTTCCTGATTTATTTCTATATTTCTTTCTTTCTTTATTTATTTACTTGTAGTTTTATCAGTCACACATTGGCATTGTCAGTTTCAAAACTACTTTTCACAATGGCCCTGACATAATATACAGTTTATAATAATATAATTGAATCAGTAATATTCACATAATCAATAGCACAAATTAAATATTTGCTTACATGCATATCTGAATATAGAACCCAAAAGAATTGAAAAAAGACTAACGAACAAAAAATATGTACATTAAAATCCAAACAATGAATCAATTGGTTTCAAAATAAACTAATCCCTCAACCCCCCAAATAAATGATTTTGAAAAAAAAACCCAAATCATATGAAGTTCATCCTAAACCAATGATTAAAATAAACTCAATATCGAATGGTTCGTTTGGTTCTTGAAAAAACGAACAGTTTGTTAATAAATATATCGACGTCATTGCCAAAGAAACACTCTTTCTTTTTCTCCTCAGGAAAGGCTATCGCCCTGCGAGCCTGACTAATGACCCTATCGAAATCGATGCACTTTCATTTTCTGCAATTGTGACTAAGAAATCTTAAAAACAAACAAACAGATTTGATGCAATGATAGTCAATGTCACGGGCAATGTCACCATCCAAGCATGAAATGCGATCTCCATCCCCCAATATGCAAACTTAATGATGATGTTTAAGAAGACCGAAGTCGCCAACCTTTACAAAGTGCACTGGCGTACAATAATGGGTGGGGGCTTAGGAGTGTTTGCCCCCCTAAAATTTTAACGACCAACTGATGGTGGGATCCTGGCCGAAAAAAAAAGAAAGAGAGCAGGTTAAAATGTGATACTTTGTTTTCGATATTTCGTCAACATCTTTCGCCAAATTAAATTTTTATGATAAAAAAATCGAACTTTTGCCCGCAAGCAACTTTTAAAAAATTTTACCCGAAGTACCCCAACTGGGCCACTCAATACTTTAGGCTCATTACGCCACTGATAAAGTGTAATGGTAATTTATCGATATGATATTCATACTATTTGTTTTATATAGTCCTATATACTCTGATCCTGATGCGAAGATGGTTTGTCTTCGAATATTGGAATCAGATGTGAATTCTAAATGGCCCCTATTTATTTCTTAAAAATCACAAATAAGTTTTAATCTGTTTTCATATTATGTCGACTTGTCTCTGTGGTGATAAAGATGTTTATATGGTGGATTTTAAATCAAACAAATTTAGGATATAACACCTTGTACATGGCCGAAAACAAACAAATTTAGGATATAAACAAACAAATTTAGGATATAACACCTTGTACATGGCCGAATCTATAGTGTTCTGGAAAACAACAAAATCATGATTTTAAGAGGCTGTTCATGCACGAGGGCTTAGAAAAAAGTTGAAACTCGTCTGCCTCCCTCTTTAGCTTATAAACAGAACAGTACCGGTTTGGTTATGTCAACGATCTTTCTAATTCACACTCACACAGGCGAAGTATAGCAGACGTTGAAGTTTGCGTGGAAATCCTGGAATTGTGAGCCAAGAATAACCTTGACATTTCATCTAAACTTCTGAGAGCAAGCTAACTTTGTCAGTAAACCAATCATGGCAACCAAACGACCAAGAAATGATGTAAATGACGAGAAAAATGGTGCCTTTCCCGAGCCGTATTTCACCCCGTTTCCTCATTTTGGTACAGATGCGATCCACGCGGGCCAGGACCCCGAGCAGTGGGCGTCCAACGCCGTAGTGCCGCTGATCTCACTTTCTACAACTTTCAAGCAAGAGGCACCCGGTGTAATGCCAGGAGTAAGATGTTTTCGCTTCTTCTTCTTCTTTTTTTTTTACAACAGATTTGATAGTTATTTTCTTAGTATTGAAATCACGGACCAAAATAATTGGACTCTAGTTCGCAAAACATTAGATTTGAAAAAATGATGAAATGTAACTTTTGCTAATATTATCGTACAATAAATTGTTAAATCTAAAATCTTGTGGGTTTAAAAAAAATGTTAAGCAAGATATTGAATGAATATTCAAGTTTTCTTCTTTTTCTTCTCCTGCTTATGCTACTCCTCTTCTCCCTTCTAGTTCTAAGTTCTCTTCCTCATATCCTCAATCTTCTCATTTCCTCCTCCTTCACCTTCTCCTTGTCTTTGTCCTCTTTCTTCCTTTCTCCCTCTAATTCTCTTTCCTCCTATTCCTCTTCTTTGTTTCCTCTTCAAGATCAATCAAAAAGTTCGAGAACAATTAAATGAGTTATGTCATGGAGATTCTCCTACATGTTATTTATCGACAATGCGACAAAGATTTGTTGTGAAGTCACACAAGTACAACCCTACCCTTTGACACTAAAGACAGTGAAAATATACCTCAAAACTTGTAATTTTGCTCATTCTAATGAAGACTCTAGTCTTTGTCCTTTATCTGTTCTCATAAATGATTGATGAATGTGAATAAGTAAAAGTACATTTGGGTGACATCACTTACGTTGGCACATTGCCAATGGGAAATATACATAATTTCCACATTGTTGGTGATCTCAACATTCAGATGCTCATCATAGCTTTTCTTACCATTTCTTCAATTTTTCTCAAACTTTCGTTAATTTGTTGCCTTGATTTTTCTGATTTCACAAGCTTATCAGAAGCAATGGAACAGTTTTGAACAGGAGGGGGGGGGGGGGTGGCTGACCATGCAAAAACTTACAATCAGATGGTCATTTCTACATTTTTGTACATGTTCTGTGGCCCCTGCTAACTTTTTCCTAGATTTAATTTCTCCTTTCATATGTACATGTACATGTAATATGGTATGGCCAGCTGGAAAATTGCAAGTCATGATAGACCTAGATGCATGCACACAGGTCCCATGGGGCGATCTTCATGTTGGGTTAATGTCTAGCCTATACATATGTCTATGAGTAGTAGTATCACAAAGTTCACACAGGATGTACAAATGAAAACTTCCATAACTGTACTTAAAACACAATAATGCCAAGTGTGACGTACAGTATTGTGTACTGTACAACAATAAAAGTTATACAATACATGTACTTTGCTAATTCTTATTTCTCCATTCATCCGTGGCAATTCCATGCTTGGTTCATGCCTTTTTTTTCGGGTATTATGTATAAAACCATTACCATGGAAGCAAAACTGAACACATTCTTCAACAGAAATCATAAATTAGGATCTTAGATCAAAGAAGGAGTTAAGTCAAAGTAAATATAGCAATTTACAGTCAAGAAATCCCAGTGTAGTGAGAATTTTGTAAATATGGAAACCAAATTTTATTTTGAAGTGGCCTCCGTACAGGACCTGCCTGTATGATGCAATGGCATTCATGCATACAGTATGGGCCATAGTGTGGTGGGTCAATAAGAGGTGTCTCCCCATGGCTGCTCTGCTATTGGCTGCCTTCTATTGATCTGCATGGCTCACTAGCTTGACAATGCAGACTTTGGTTTCTTGTTTCATTATGCCTACGTATATGTATACTGGTACTCACTCAACACTACAGTATATCCCCATATTGTACATTTTCAGTTTAGTTTATTTTTTCCCCTTCTTTTTCCTTGCAAGAAGTATTTCAAAGTTTTTTTTAAACAGAGACTTTGATAAATGTTATAATTTCCTACACCACTTCACTGCACATACATGATGTACATATACCAGGTACCAAATTAATTTTTTCTATACCCATAACTATATGAACTGAATAACTGTACAATTTGTTTGAGATTACACTTGTAGGTGTATTACATGTAGATCTTGTTAATTACCAGCAGATTTCAATGATTAATATAAGACTACATGAAAGCCGCACATTTGGACCTGGCAAAATATATCAATATTTATATATATATTTTTTACAGATATCAAGATAGAGTTAGCCTATTACTAGTAAGGTTACTGAAAAAAAAGAAAGGATATCCTCTCAGAAGAGCTTCCTCAAAATAATCTATCAAAGTTGACTGTACTTTTGGCTAGCTAGGCATATTGTATTTTGCTACTTGTACTGTAGGCCTATACAAGATCAGGGCCCTGTTGTACAAAGAGTTACGATTGATCAGATCAATCGTAACTCTATGGAAATCCATCAGTGTTTTTTTTCTATGAAAAATTTGCACAATGTCCTTTTTATGCAAAGAGAAGCTCAGTGAATTTTCGAGAAAACAATGAATGCATGAGTATACATTGCAGCTAGAAAATATTTTTAACAAACATGCATAATACACGTTGCTGGCCGTCCATAGTTGCGATTGATCGGATCAATCATAACTCTTTGTACAACAGGGCCCAGGTGTGATGCTGTTACCTTTGTACACTTTTCTCAATAAAATCACCTGTTCTATATTCACTTTCACTTCCCTTCTCAATGTCTGATAAACATTTGCTCTACATCTATTATCAATTGTGACATTAAGAAGTCACCTTGAAGTGAAACCTATTGTTTAATTCTTACACAAGAAATAGAATGATGAGAAAGCTCAGTAACGCCCTTCAATTGGCTGTTGGGATTGGGAACCATTTAGCCTAATTTGAAAATGATAGTTGTGTAGCGTTTCATCCTTTGTTCTTTACTTAAATGTAATTATTATTACCCTGGTCAATGGATCCATCACTATTCCAAACATATAGGCCCGAATTCACAAAGGTGGTTTAGAAAAACCCACGGATGAATCCATGGTTTATGCAGATTTACATGCAGATTTACAGTACAAACTATAAATCATGCTTTTTTTTACCGCGGATCGGGCGCATGTATAAAAAATGTCAAATGCTGATGCGCGCTTTTGTCACAGTGCCTAAAATTTACGCCTGTTACTATGGTTAGATACGCTATTTTATTCATGGGTATACTGTTTGAAGAGTTAAAGTTTGAAAACAGTGGACTCATGAATAAGATAGCGTGGATAACCATGGCAACAGGTGGCGCACTGTGACAAAAGTGCGCATCAGGATTGGAATTTTTTTAATATATGCAGTAAAACGAGCGTAATTTATACAGGAAATCTGCATAAACCATGGACTCAACCGTGGGTTTTCAAAACCACCTTTGTGAATTTGGGCCAGAGTGCCCCATCTCCACTCCCTGGGGATTATCCTGGTCAGGCAACCATTTTGATTTAGGAATCTTATTCAGCCCCAAGAACATATCACCAGTCAAACTTGTACATGGCTTGTAAAATTGCTTTATGACCGTTTCCCTCATTATAGAACAGCTTTTGAAATAATTTGGTTGACAAACATGAATAAAATCCAGCATGTACATGTAAAAGTATTTTACCAAACGTTTATGTGATGACGTAATGATTTCAACATTATCAAGTTTAAAGAACAGCATCAATATTATCAACATTCAACATTATATATATATATATGCATCTATAGTATACGTTAGCTATTAAGTGATGATAAATTTTGTTACATGAGGATTTATGTGTAAAAATGTACACACCATCAATAACAGTGATTAATTATCAACATGCTAATGGTCATAATTTGTGTAACCAAACAATCAGCCAACCACTCCAACCCAGTCTTGTACTATTTTCTCATCATGATTTTATTTAAGTATTTGAAGTGTGAGTTGCATACTTATTACTTAATTACAGTATCGAATTCATGGATTATAATTATGAAAATTGATAGGAAGTGAACTTCAAGTTATCCATCTATCTATTTGACAATATTAACCCTCCTGAAATGACATTTTTTATGGAGTGCTTTATTGACAGTTGACAAGGCCCACTTTTTTGTTTGCAGTAGATCTCAAGATCTACACAGCAAACAATGATTTTGCATTTGGATAGCCACTACATGTATTTGTTATGATGCAGAGGTTCCATATGTTGGACCTACTTGTTACTGTAGTTCATATGAGTTCCAGGTGTGATTGTGGAGTATCCTTGAAGATATTAAATATGCAAGTCATTTTACGTGAAGGATCTATTGGTGGTAATTGATTCTTGAAAACCTGAACTTGCCTGTCACGTGTTGTACATATACATGATGGTGTAATTGTTTAGTATGCTTTGAAGATCTAATATGCAAGTCATTTCCGGTGAAGGATCGGTCAAGTTTAGTGGCCTTTTGAGATTTGGTTTTGCTTGACCTGAACCATCTTAGAAAGGTTTTCGGTCGGCCAATAAATACATCGCGTATCAACTATGAAATCAGCAAAATAGTTCCTGTCAATTACCATTGGCTTTATTGGCCAAAGGTGATTTAAGGATGAAAATGAAAATTCATATTTTATTGTTCGAAACAGAAATCAGAAATAGTCTAAATATCCTTCAAAAATTCATTTTGCCCAATTAATCGTTGCCCGGCAGCCACTGAGCAGTGCCAGATCAACATTTCTCTATCCCTTAAAACTGGGCGTTGTGGCGTGCGCCTGTAATCCGAGCTATGTGGGGAAGTTACAAATTGATGCAAAAGATCGAGGTTCGAGCCCTAGTCACATCTTTCGGATGGTGACGTTAAAGGTCAGTCCCAGACGTAAATAATCATATCTGATTGATACATGTCTGATGACAAAACTCAAATACACACACACTCTATCCCTAAATTGGTGAACACCAAACAGGGTAGCAGCAACTCCCATCTTTTAATGTCTTTTTGGTCTGACATGGCCAGAACTTGAAATCCTGATTTCCTGGTTGTGAGACAGAGATGCTCTAACAACTGAGCCAAGACATTGGTATGGATAGGGGCAGGAAAATTAGTCCCCCTTGAAGACCCCTGTTGCACAGCTCCAATCATGGGGATAAAAAAGAACAACTATACAGATATTGTATTCTGTTTGAACTCAATTTGTGATCTTACTTATCACAGCTGCCATTCATAGTATTGATGACACGACACTATTGTTTTTATCAAGTTCACTTATTGAATGATTTTTCTTTCAGGGTTATGAATACTCAAGAGGAGGAAACCCAACAAGGACAGTCCTGGAGAAATGTGTGGCAGCCATTGAAGGGGCTAAACATGGTGCGTTCAGTTTATTTTCTTATTAAAGATGAATAAAAATAGTAGCAGTTAACACTGATTTCACAAGGAAGTCTATTAAAACCAACATTAAATAAATCACTTCTATCATTGTGGATCTCAATCTGGTACAGTTATATGTACATGTAAAGCTCTGTTAAATCATGAAATCTACATGTAAGCTGAAAAAGAAAATGATTTTGTTCGCCAACACAGAAAAGCACATGTTGGACAGTGTATTATTATTGCTTGGAAAAAGACCGGACAGTTTGCTAGAATCCCATGCTTATTTTGCTGATTTATCAGTAATTGCGCAATATCTTCCAGAATCCTTTTGGCGCATATTTTTTTATTCATGCGACACTTTGGTGGTTACCGGTATTTTATTGGATTCTGTATTAAATCGTTTTGATATTGTTACCACAGGTGGCATTTTGATATCTTTAAGCTACTACTTGTACATGTATGAAAACTTTGTGAATATTCTGTGTGACCTGTCTGAATAAACATAAAGTTGTTGGAAATTTAATGATAATGATAATGTTGATAGAATTAGTTAAGGTATTAAAGGTGTTTACACAAACAAAGTTAAGTATTACAGAGGGGCCACTTTTTACCCAATAATTGTCACCATCTTGTATTCTGTGATTGTATGTGATAAAAAAATTAGAATCCACACGATTTAAAAATAACAAAACTTGAACTTGATTGTGAATCAGATGAAAGATCTACTACATAATGAGCAAGAAAGCATTTATGTTTTATTAGTGTTAAAAGTTAGTAACCCTGATTTCAATCCCTACCACTGGGTATGGGGAATATGACCTATGACCCGGGGAATATGACCTATAACCCAGGTCATACATGTATATGACCTCAGGTGTACACAGTGCATATCTGAATGGAAAGAAAGTCCATCATATTATCATGCTTGAGATCTCTGTTTTGTTCAGTAAAATTTTGAATTGTTTGGATTCTGCAGAAACGACATTCAAAGTACACCTTTTCAGCATTTCATGGGCCTGTTACATTACAGAACAACTCTGGCATTTTTTTTGCCAGAGTTTTGTAATGTGTAAGTGTCAATGGTATAATTTTGTTTGCCAGAGTTTTTCATGGCAAAGGTTTTATACAGCGGGCTTTATGTTTGCATTTTTTAAAGACATATTTTTTTCATGAATGACAAAAATATTGTGAATGCAACTGTAGTTTGAACTGTGCATCTTTAGAAACTGTTTTAGGGTAAAGAATAGAGATTGAACACAGCCTATTAAAGACAGTAGATTTTGATTAATCCACATTTACATTTGAAAGATGGTTCAGAGCCTTATTTACATGTATGTCTGATACATGTATTCCTTGGCTTCATTAATATTAGAACAAATATCAGGCCTTTTATTGAAAAAAATAAAGTAAGTGTGGTAGTTAAGTCTGTTGGTGAAAATATGTAGCCACAGTGGACAAAAGCATGACCCTGGCCAATAATACATTGATATCTATGGGGCTAAGTGTACAATTCATGAGGTCATATGTACCGATTCCCACCAACCTAGGGTTGTGGGGGTATTTCATCATGCTCTACCAAAATATGGTATCAAAATGATGAAATGGAAAAAAAATAATGATGTCACACTTCTGTACTCTATGGGACCATGGAGATAAGATTACCATGCAAGGCTTACCAATGGTCTGAAATAAATTTGTATAGGCATATCAGCCATTTTGGTCTGCTTGACTCTCCAGTATTGCAGATCTGCCAACCAGTATGTTTTTGGCGTATTTAGTACATTTTTCCAACCAAAATACAGCAGTTTGTTTTTTCTTTAGAAAATACATTTTAAAATACATTTTTTTTTCAAAATTGTAATCTATTGAGAAAAATTATCTTTATATGTCTCTATTTCATAAAACTTACACTAATTTGGTTATTAGATCAATGTAATTTCAGGTAACTTGTTTTTTTTTTCAATCATTTTGTTAAAACCAGGGTGAGATATACACATGTTCAAAGTTTTTTTTCATCTGCAAGAGCAGTGCGCATTTTAGCTTGCATGCAGCTTGAGCACTGTGATGAGCGAGTGCGCCATGCATTTTATTATGTAATACATTTTTTTTATCACAGAATACAAATTTTCATTCCCAGAGGTTGGCAGGTCTGGTATTGGTGTAAAAGTTCACAGATATCTTCAAGACAAATGACAGAATTACCGCAACATTTCTCACAGGTTCTTTACAGATACATGTTTCTGGTCTATGGATGAACTATTGAATTATGTTCATCAGTATCAAAATCCTTTGTTCCCCTATTCCTTGCAGCTCTTGCTTTCAGCTCTGGTCTTGGTGCCACCATGGCAATCTGCCACCTGTTGAAAACCGGTGATCATCTCATCGCTATGGATGACATCTACGGGGGAACCAACCGTTACTTCCAGAAGGTCCTCTCTAACTTTGGCGTCCAGGCAACCTTTGTGGATGCCCGCTACCCTGAGAAGGTGGCAGAAGCCATGCAAGAAAACACCAAGGTATGTATGTGCAGGACTCTTTAAAGCAAAATAGAACCAGATGTCTTGTATAGCGCCACCTCCAGTCCACAACTACCCAAATCTGTCCAGGATCATAACCAATCATAATAATATTCCACTTTTATATAGCGCTTAATACATCACAACAATGCCTTTAAGCACTTTACAGAAATATTATTACCCTGGTCATCGTTTCATGGCATGCCCACAGACAATGTATGCACATTCTCCACTCCCTGGGGAGCATTCCAGTGCAACATGATGTGACATTCGGAGCAGTATATTGTACTGTAGGCTTACTTGAATGATAATATGCTAATTCACTAATCATTACATTCATTACACATTAATTATGTTGCCATTATTATTAAAAGACAATATTATTTAATCTGATGTTTATGTATAGCTTGTATGGGTGGAGACACCAACCCTACCTTGCCACTTGTTGATATTGCAGCAGTCAGCCCCATCTTGTAGCTTTAGTGTAAACCAATAGCCTTTTGCAATGTTTTATATATAGCTTGTATGGGTGGAGACACCAACCAACCCTACCTTGAAGCTTGTTGATATCGCAACAGTCAGCCCCATCTTGGAGCTTTAGTGTAAACCAATAGCCTTTTGCAATGTTTTATGTATAGCTTGTATGGGTGGAGACACCAACCAACCCTACCTTGAAGCTTGTTGATATCGCAACAGTCCGCCCCATCTTGTAGCTCTAGTGTAAACCAATAGCCTTTTGAAATGTTCTATATATAGCTTGTATGGGTGGAGACACCAACCAAACCCTACCTTGAAGCTTGTTGATATCGCATCAGTCAGCCCCATCTTGTAGCTCTAGTGTAAACCATTAGCCTTTTGCACTGTTTTATATAGCTTGTCTGGGTGGAGACACCAACCAACCCTACCTTGAAGCTTGTTGATATCGCAGCAGTCAGCGCTATCGCTCACAGTCAACCTGGTGTCGTCCTTGTAGCAGACAACACCTTCAGTTCACCTTATTTCCAAGTGAGTTAAACAGCACCAATTAATAAATGCTTTTATACTGAATGAAGACCAAAAATACCAGGAATTTTGTTCTGATCTACAATGATGAGAAAACCCACATATTTTTGGCTAATGAAAAAGCCTATTCCACAGATAAGTATAATGAAATGTAACTAATTAGAGTAATTGAAAGTAGAATTAAGAAGGATTGAATCAATTAATCTCTCAAGTGGAGGATTGTATCCAAGAGTGAAAGTTGTATATTTAATTTTATAAGAAATGCAACTGTAGTAGAAAAAATAGAATAGAATACAAATGAATAGAAGGAGCCAGACAATAGCTCCCGACACTATCAGCTTGCAGATGAAACATCGCTTTCCTACTACGTTTGTTACATCGTGAGACAACTGGTTATTTTGTCTACTCAATCCCTCATCACGATGAACCTCTTCCACATCATCAGAATAGAAGCATATTGAATTAATTACATTTAGGCCTGGGGCCCGTTGCAGAAAGAGTTGCGTTTAAACGCAAGTCAAAATATCAATCGCAAGTCCCAAATGCGCGCTGTTGATTGGTTGAATATCAAGCTGCGCATGATCTTTAGAGTTGCGATTGATTGCAACTCTTTCTGCAACGGGCCCCTGTTCAAGAATTCAGAAAGATTGAATCAAATTTCTTTCTCTTCAGAGGGGACTTGATCTGGGAGCTGATATTGTAATGTATTCAGCAACCAAGTACATGAATGGACATTCCGATGTAGTGATGGGTCTAGTTGCGTGCAATGATGATGAACTTCACAAGAAACTTCACTTCCAGCTCTATGGTAAGTATGGCAAGTTCCCCCAAGTCTGTGCAGCCCCCCTTGTTTGCGCACACGAGTATCTGCGCGATTCTAATTAAAAAAGAAGATACGCAACGAACACAGACTTTACACATGCAATACATAGACAGATATTTAAAAAAATCTGACTCAAAATGGTGGAAAGATAATGAATTTGGGGCATTTCATGTGATGGTCTCAAAATGCAGCCTTTCTCATTAAAATCCTCAAATCGTGTGCAAAGTGAATGGGTGCGCAGACGTGGGTTGCCGTTTTTTTTTTCAATCTGAAAATGACTGCCCAAGATTTTTCCTAGAAAATTGTATATTTCTTTCAGATTTTTATGAGATATTTGGTACACTTACTCATGATAATATAAGAAACACTGAAAGATTTTGTGTTAAATATTTACTCAAATTGTGCGCAGACTTGGGGACCGTCATCATAATCATGATTTGTGACTCTGCACTTGAGCCACTCATGAGTTTAAGTGAGTAGCGACCATCCTATGTCGTTAATTACTATACATCTGCTAAAATAAGTGAGTGTTGAGGCATGATTTGAAGAGGTCAATAATTTCAAATTCATGGAGTGAAGAAGGGAGGTAGTTCCAAGAGTGGAGCAATAGATGAAAAGGCAACAGTCTCCATATTCCATTAGGTGTGTGATATGAGATCACCGCAAGCCAGGACATAAGTATTCTAGGTTTATAGTTCTTACAATAGAGCAAAATTTTGGATCTGGAAAAATGAACTTTTCTACTCTTTTATAGATAGATGCCATTATAAATTTACCGTAGTTTAAAATGATTTTTTAAAATTTTATTTGGGGGCGAGGTGGTGGCAAACAGATGCTGCAAACTGTTGCGAGAAATTAGCTTTTGATTGCATGATTATCCACCAATCAGAAACTTACATTTGAAATACTTATGCCTGATATTGTGACGTGCATTTCTTATGTTTTTGTCTCGCCCACCAGAGGTGAAGGCGAGACTTAGGGATCCAAATGTCGTCCATCCGTCCATTGTCCGTCCGTCACAAACCTAATGACACATAACTCCACAACCGTAAGTCGCTTTTCAACCAAACTTATATGGTAGATGGACTTGGGGGACCTGCATATTATGCTGCAGTCAGAGGTCACACGATAGGGTCAAAGGTCATTTTTAGCTCAACGTTAAAGTTTACATGCAAGACTCTATTATGACACCTAACTCCGCAACCGCAAGTGACTTTTCAACCAAACTTGGATGGTAGATGGACTTGGGGGACCTGCATGTTATGCTGCAGTGGGAGGTCACATTGTAAGGTCAAAGGTCATTTTTAGGTCAACATCAAAGTTTACATGCAAGGCTCTTATGACAAGTGTTATCATCCCAGTCATTTCATAATGAAGTTTCAATACAATTCTGTTGCGTGCCCTCGCAAATCACGATATTTCTGGTCATTTTCACAAGTGGGCGAGACACAAAATCGCTCTTGCCTTGTTTTATTTTGTGCAATGGGGCCCCATTTCATGAAAAATACTTCCCAAATTTTTGACATGCATTGTACGGCTAATCCAGAAAATGGAAGTGTTGTTTTTCAGCCAAATAAATTTCTCTGGCATTTGTGATACTGCAAAAAGAAAATTTGCAGTTGCAGGGCGACACTGAATCAAAGGCCATCTGGCCATGGCTGTGGAAAGTACCCTGTTGAATTTTCCCATTTGTGGGTGTAGTGTTTCATAGAAATATGCTCTATTTTGCTGTAAAAGTTTTAAAATTCAAGGCCTGAAGTCGAGCGTTTTGCATTTGACTTTGCAGCTGCCGGGAGCTGTCCGTCACCTTTTGACTGTTTCCTGGTGAACAGAGGGTTGAAGACGCTTCACATCAGGATGAAACAGCATTATAAGAATGGTCTAGCTGTCGCTACATACCTGGAGAGCAATCCAAGGGTCCGTAAAGTCATCTATCCAGGTTAGTAGCTATCAGGCATTATTGTCGATGGTTGGTATTATATAGGTAGTTGAAACGACGGAAGAGTGAAATCAAAGTTGAAATACATAGTGATGATGATGATGGTAGTGGTGGTGATAAGTATATTAATGATAGCATCAGCAGCAATATTACAGAAGTAGTTTTTATATATGTGTAGTCTAACTTAGATACACACTTGGACTTGATAAATAACTGAGCATGACTGAATTCTTTGGAGTTACAATCAAGACTGACTTTCTTTCCACTAGTCCACTATATATATTGTACACTGTACATAACATGATATTCTCTGTGGGGCAGGATGATATTGATAAGGAAGTATGAACCAGATGGAGAGAACAAGGGGTTGTTCATGATGTGGTTAATAGGGTATGGTCAATGTTTACATAACAAGTCTGGAGGATGGAGACAGGGATGGAGGTGATCCTGTGAAGGGAGGTATAACAGCAGTTGAGATAATGAAGCATGAGGGTGTGGATGAATAACATGATAGAATGACAGAATGGCTTGATGAAGAATGAAATGTGTGTGTGTGTACACAATAGTAGTATTAGTAGTATTAGTAGTAGAAGTAGCAGCAGCGGCAGTGATAGTAGCTGCTGTAGTAGTAGTTAAGCAGTAGTAGCAGTAGATGTAGTAGTAGTAGTAGTAGTAGTAGTAGCAGCAGCAGCAGTGATAATAGCTGTAGTAGTAATAGAAGTGGTAGTAGTAGTGGTGGTGGTGGTGGTAGTAGTAGTAGTAGTAGTTGTAGTAGTCGTAGTAGAAGTAGTAATAGTAGTAGTAGTAGTGGAAACTTAGTAGTTGAATATATACCAGACCTTTCTGTAGTGAATTATCATGGTTTGAATAGTTCATCAATCGAAGCACAAACAGTGTTGTTTTCTTCATATGGAAAGGCGTAATGATCTCAAATTATCATTGTTTAAATAGTCCACTATAAGTGAAGTAAAAATTGGGGTCGGATGTACACTAAGGATATTACTTTATGGGATCACCCAGAAGCATACACCCCCCCTTTCAGCTTTTCAGCTTTTTGTCTCGCCCACCAGAGGTGAAGGCGAGACTTAGGGATCCAAATGTCGTCCGTCGGCACAAACCTGTAATGACATAAACTCCACAAGTCGCTTTTCAACCAAACTTGGATGGTAGATGGACTTGGGGGACCTGCATGTTATGCTGCAGTCGGAGGTCACATGGTAAGGTCAAAGGTCATTTTCAGGTCAACGTTAAAGTTTACATGCAAGACTCTCTTATGACACCTAACTCCGCAACTGTAAGTTGCTTTTCAACCAAACTTGGATGGTAGATGGACTTGGGGGACATGCATGTTATGCTGCAGTCGGAGGTCACATGGTAAGGTCAAAGGTCATTTCAGGTCAACATTAAAGTTTACATGCAAGACTCTCTTATGACACCTAACTCTGCAACCGTAAGTCACTTTTCAACCAAACTTGGATGGTAGATGGACTTGGGGGACCTGCATGTTATGCTGCAGTAGAGGTCACATGGTAAGGTCAAAGGTTATTTTCAAGTCAACATTAAAGTTTACATGCAAGGCTCTTATGACAAGTGTTATTCCATCCCAGTCATTTCACAATGAAGTTTCGATATAATTTTCTTGCGTGCCCTTGCAAATCTCGATATTTCTGGTTATTTTCATAAGTGGGCGAGACACAAAATTGCTTTTGCCTTGTTCTAATTTGTTTTGTCGTTATCATTCTTTAATTTTGATGGTTTCTTCCGTGATAAAGGTCTTCCAAGCCATCCACAGCATGATATCTTTAAGAAGCAGATGAAGGGCTTCGGAGGCATGGTGACCTTCTATCTTCAAGGTGACCTTGAGAACTCAAAGACATTCCTCCAGAGTGTCAAGGTCTTCACGCTGGCAGAGAGTCTTGGGGGATACGAGTCACTTGCTGAACTACCGTAAGCATTCCCTGTTCTATCCCTGTACTTTCTCTCTCTTTATCATCTCCTAAACTCCTTTGATCTGCTGCTTTTTATTTATTTTTAACTCCTGTGTAACTGCAACCACATTGATCTCTTGCCATGGAAGAATATCAGAACTAAAATTAGACTGTATCAGTATGATTTAATTCAGAGTAGAAGTTGTAAGTATTCGATGAGTGTATTTGATTGAATAGATTATAGCGATGCCGAACGTTGATTGCAAGGCTAACCTTGTCATTATTTTCATGAGAATGATAGATAGTAGGCAATGATGAAGTTTGATAATGGATACTTGCAATTCCATGGTCTGATATAAGAGTTTATATTAAAGTATTCTGTTTCAATATTTGATGGATTGATGATTATTTGATGATCAAAAAGGCAATTTCAGTAAATTAATTTGATGAAAAAGAAGTGAAGTTAGTAATAACAAGATGATAATTACATGGTATGTGGAAAAAGACATGGAAAAAGACGTGTTATTTTTAGAAGTTGATTTGCTTTTTGATTAAATGCATAATGCATGGGTCTCTGTTAGCCAAGCCTTAGAACCCCAACTTAAATATGGTTGTTTCCACCTCTGAATTCATCAGAGATATATTAGTCCAGATCGGATGCTTCAAAGTGAAAACATAAAGACAAGCAATATTAAGCACCTTGAGCACCTATCATGTATGTAATATGAATACCATTTATTTGTCTCACCTGCATAGCAGAGTGAGACTATAAGCGCCGCGGCGGCGTCAACACCAAATCTTAACCTAAGGTTAAGTTTTTGAAATGACAGCATAACTTAGAAAGTATATGGACCTAGTTCATGAAACTTGGCCATAAGGTTAATCAAGTATTACTGAACATCCTGCTTGAGTTTCATGTCACATGACCAAGGTCAAAGGTCATTTAGGGTCAATGAACTTTGGCCGAATTGGGGGTATCTGTTGAATTACCATCATAACTTTGATAGTTTATGGATCTGATTCATGAAACTTGGACATAATAGTAATCAAGTATTAATGAACATCCTGTGCAAGTTTCAAGTCATGTGATCAAGGTCAAAGGTCATTTAGGGTCAATGAACTTTAGCCAAATTGGGGGTATTTGTTGAATTACCATCATAACTTTGAAAGTATGTTGGTCTAGTTCATAAAACTTGGACGTAAGAGTAATCAAGTATCACTGAACATCCTGTGCGCATTTTAGGTCACATGACCAAGGTCAAAGGTCAATGAACTTTGGCCATAATGGGGTATCTGTTGAATTACCATCATAACTTTGACTGTTTGTGGATCTGACTCATGAAACTTGGACATTAGAGTAATCAAGTATCACTGAACATCCTGTGCGAGTTTCAGGTCACATGATCAAGGTCAAAGGTCATGTAAGGTCAATGAACTTTGGCCACGTTGGGGGTATTTGTTGAATTACCATCATATCTCTGTAAGTGTATTGGTCTAGTTCATAAAACGTGGAAATAAGAGTAACCAAGTATCACTGAACATCTTGTGCGAGTTATAGTAGTTTTCAAAGTCAGCACTGCTGGTATATTGAATCGCGTGATGCAGGTGAGACCGCCAGAGGCATTCCCCTTGTTACTAATATTTAGGCAAATTATGATCGTTTATTTACTGAAATCCTTAATATGATTAAATACAAATTACAGAAAGAAAAGTATCACATGAAAAAGTGTCAAACCTAATCAAAATTTCAGCAATTCGTTGATGAACTACCTATTCTTGGCAACAGTCTGATCAGTAGGATTATTTTGCATTTGACCTCTGACCTTTAAATTTTTTTCGTCTTTGACGTTGTTTAATTGGGTCATGACCCATGCCTCTGTTCCCCCTGAACATCATAAGGTACTTGGTATCAACAACAATATGATCAGACTTCCAGTAGGATTAACTTTGCTAATTGACCTCTGACCTTTTAAAATCTTTTCATCTCTGTCTTTGTTTAGTGGAGTCATGACCCATGCCTCTGTGCCCCCTGAACAGCGAAAGGTACTTGGTATAGACAACAGTCTTATCAGGCTTTCTGTCGGACTAGAGGACACTGAAGACCTCATCCAGGATCTGGAACAAGCTCTCAAGAAAGCTGTAAGTTACTCATGACCAGGGTCCCGTAACCAAAAGGTTAGCGATTGATCGTACGCTTGAATTTCATGATTGATTGTACATTGTAGTCAATGCAATCAATCGTAGAAATGTCCTACGATCATTGCTAAGCTTTGTGTTACGGACCCTATAATTTATTTCTACTCACCTCAAAAAAAAAAATTTTGACTTGGTTCTTATTCTTAAATTGGTTTTCTTGTTGTGAGGACAGAAATAATGAAAGAAATAATTGTGAGCTTTTAAAATCTTTTAATGATATTGATGGAGAACATTACAGAAAAGTGCCCACTCTAAAGGTTTGCTCTTTATACTCCCTCACATTTGAATTGTGATATAAACAGCTGAAACGTTCAGGTCAGAATTATGTATACAGTCCTGTGCATCAATTTTTGTGTGAAGTGCATATGTCTCTCCGCAGAATTGTATCAAGTTCTCATCATTTGACATTTTCAAACATTTAAAGCAAACACTGGTTATTGCTATTAGGTGTATTATGAACAACAACCTTTCACATTCTTCAGAAAGAGATTCTTTTAACACTCAGATCAACTGACTAGAATTAATCTTTAATGCTAATAGTAAAAAGTTTCCATATTGTATATCCCTCTGTGCTGTGTTCTGTAGATTATTTAGACAATTAGTCAATACTCAATATTTTCTTTTTTGTTTGTGCTTTTGCAGGTACCACTATAGATATTGCCCTTTTGTGAGAGAGGTGACATACCTTGTGTAAAGTAGACTCTATTGTAAATTATTTGTTTTCTTTCATTTCGAAACTATCATGGTTGTAATCTTGATTTAAACGGGAAGCGAACTAACCAACAATGTGTGAAGTCTCTCATTGACTGTGTCTTGTAAATAGCTAGTCTTGAATTATACACGAGAGATAATAACAATTAATACAGAAAATAAATTAGCCTACATATATTATTTCACTGTGGTATTGAAAAAATACTGTTTTTGAGAGTAAAGGTACCCGTTTTGCTACATGGTAACATAAAAGTTGCAATATGAATATATCAACATAAATCGGTGTGTTATCATTCGAGTGGGAGTTGTGGGACTATATATCAAGAATGCACTGTTTAGAATGTTGCATTATGGGTAATAAACCTGGGAGTGTGTCACAAAGATTTAAGTATGGCTTAAATCGCACTTAAATACCGAGTTGCGTACGGTATGAAAGGCTTGACCGCATTGGTCAGATTGTGTCATGAGGACGCGCACTAATGCGTATCTATCAATAAGATCGTGCGTTGCATATCATGTACGCGTGGGCATTTAAGTGCGACTTAAGTCATTCTTAAATCTTTGTGAAACACCCCCCAGGTCAGATATGAGTAGTTGAGGACTTGAGGCGGGGGGGGGGGGGGGTGGCTATTTGGGTCATATGCCTTTTAAAGTAGTATATTAGCATAGCTTTTGATTGACTTGTGGTTTTGACACCACTAATTGTTGTTGGTGTTAGTGTTAGAGTCCGTTTCAAGTGTGTGCATCAGTCTGTCTCACCCAGTTAAAACATGAATATTGGTTTACCAAAGTGATAGCGTAACACCTTTTGACATCGGTCCTAGCACCAGCACCATTTCAAGTGTGGTGTTGGTGTCAGGGACTACATCTACATTCAAAGTGTGAATGAGATTGCCTAACCTGGCACCAACACTGGATGTGGATTTACACCTGATGTCAGTCCCAGCACCAGAATCATTTTAGGTTTGGTGCTGTGGCACGTGTCAGGATAGTCTTAATAACTTCACCAGCTGACAATACCATATTTGAAATCTGTGGAATGCTTCTGTAAGCATCTAGTCAGTGAGCCATCACTGACTAACTTGTTCTGAGCAAATCAGATTGGAGAATTTCAGTAGCTTATAACATCAGTCAGTGAAAAATCATTGACAATTTTATTCGTGAAGTTCTCCCCACATGTATTTATTGTGCTCACTGTACAGGAAACTCATTACACGATCCTTGTGTGTGATGATAAAAATAGCACTACATCACAAGACGAAATCGAGTCGCATATTGCCTGTTCACAATCCTACACACTTGTATACTATTGAAACTAAACAATTTTGTTTTGTATACTTTATCCTTCCTCTCACTTCAAAAGTTATTCGAAAATGGGGGATTTTTTTTTATATTACTTCAATTTTACAGAATAACCTCAATTAATGAGAAAAATAAAATGTATCGCATGAAGTATGCGACAGTCATTTAGCAACATTTGTACTAGTCGCACAACCATTTATTTGTGCTATTGTTGGAGTGTATTGCTGTTAAAAGATTCCATTTTACATTTTATACAGCTGAGCAGCTGATTATACGCACATGCAGTAGCATCATATCATAGAGCTAATAGCTCTGTGATCATATGAATATATCTTTGGTGTACTATGAATACCACATATTTATCAATAACTTTCTTGGCCCGTATTCTAAAGTCAGGTTTAATTCAAACTCTGGTCTAACGTTGTGGTTTAACTATGGATAGCCAATTGTGACATAAACAGTAGAGGTTTGATTTACTAGCTCATTTGACTCTCAAAATCATTCTTACCTGTCTGGAAAGGATAAATTAGATAGTTGTCTTCACCATTAAATCATTAGGAATGAGCACAGTAAACATTAGAAACATACAATGTAAACAATATTTGGCTTCCCACAATTTTAGCACAGTGTTAGACCATGGTCTAAGTTAAACTCAACTTCAGATTACGGGTCTATGACTCTGAAAGAGAATGAAATGCATATTATATAGAAAATATGATTGATTCGTTGTTCTACTGATGTATTTACACATTGATATGAGATATACATTTAGTCTGTATCAGACACAATCTTTATTGACATTGAGCAATATTATTGCATTCAGATATTATTGGGTTGAAACAATCAAATCATACCATTCACATTGTTCATGCATAATGTGAAAAAGACAATCAAATGTCAGTTTAACCAGTGGTTTAAGAATCATTTGGTTAAACAGTCATTTCTGTCATTATTTATCAATTCAGATTATACTGACAAATATACATTGTATGTGGGTGGTCATTAGGGCTAAAATTTATAAAAATGTGAGAACAATAAACTCAAACAAAAATGAAATATCAATCAATGAAAATGACTGAAAAATTGATGATGAAAACCTATGAATTAGATAATGAACTTGGTAAAGTATTTGTTTGGTTTGGAGTTTTTGAATTTCATTTATTTTAGCCCTTGTCTTCATCCTTGTACGGTATTGTTATGTTGGTCAATAACATTTAATGGGCAATGTCTTACTGAAATAGAGAAGTAATTACCTTGCTGGTTGAAGATACAAAATTATCAGCCATACCTGAACTGAAAAATACAAATATTTAATGTACATGTTAGTGTATGTATTCTCAATCTCAGCCCTGTAACATGAACGTATATAGGCTTAGCAATTGATCATTAAGCTGATTTTTGAAGAATTGCTTGCATTGTTTATTATGATTGATCACTAGTAAACATTCTACCCTACGATCAATCACTAAGCTCTATGTTACAGGGTCTTGGTAGAGTATCAAGGAATTTTTTTCATGGAACACTGACTTTTTAAGAAATTTTTTTTTCCCTTTTCCTTCAAATATTTAGTCATTACCTTACAGTCAAGTTAAATTAATTTATTTCTGATCCCTGTCTTACAAAGAGGATCAATTGTAACTCTATGGAAATCCATCAGTATCATAATTTTTTTTCTACAGAAAACTTGCACAATGTTCGTTGTAAACAAAGAGAACCATAGTGAATTTTCAAGAAAGCAATGAATACATGAATATGTATAGTTGGAAATTATTTTGAAAACACATGCTATGTTGACGTTGCTGGCCGTCCATAGTTGTGATTGATCATCAATCGCAACTCTTTGTAAGACGGTGGACTGATGTATTATCCATATCATGTATATTTCTGATATCCTTATGATAACATGGGGTTGGGACTGTTTATGTATTCTTTCAGAATCTCTAATTCTGTATAGGAAAATGTTTATCCCTTTCCCTTCAAATATTTAGTCATTACCTTACAGTCAAGTTATTTCTGACTTTTATCGGTATGTATACCTTTCTGATATTCATATGATAACATGTGGTTGGGATTGCTTATGTATACTTCCAGAATCTCTAATTCTGTGTAGGAAAATATGTATCCATTTCTCTTCAAATATTTAACAATTACCATACAGTCAAGTTATTTCTGACTTTTATCGGTATGTATACCTTTCTGATATTCATATTGTAACATGTGGTTGGGAGTGTTTATGTATACTTTCAAAATCTCTAGTTCTGTAGAGGCATACTTAACCTTTTTTGGGGTTGGAAATACAAGAGTGTTTACTTTTAATTGTTGTATGGTTTTCATTACTTTTAATGTTTTGTAAATATTTTGTAATCTATAGATTGTGTGTGAATTAGAAGAGAACGAGATGAAGGAAATGAAGAGAAAGGGAAGAAGAGAAAGAGAAAGAAAGGGAGGAAGAAAAGGAAGAGAAAGAGAAAGGGATGAAGAAGAGAAAGGAAAGAAGGAGAGAAAGTTAAGATGAGAAATGGAAGAGAAAGAGAAGAAGATGAGGAAGGGAAGAAGACGAAAATGGCAGAAGAAGAGGTGGAAGAGAAAGGGAAGAAGAGTAAGACATACATGAGGAAAGAGGGAGGAGATCGTGAGAAAAAAGGAGAAAAAAGCAATTCTATTAATTGTGGTGTACCACAGTTGTCACTCCTTGCTCCCTTGTTATATTTACTTTTTAATAAACTTGTTTTCAAAAATCGTCTAAATTATTATTCATTCTGTTCGCTTGGAACTCTAGCATATTTCTTCATTCTCATCGGGACCGGGCAGTGTAAAAACCTCAGAATTGAAACCGGTACATTTCTGGCTCATTAACTATCACTAAACAATACTCGATACAAATTTGTGGTGTACCACAATGGTCACTCCTTGGTCCCTTTTTATTTATACATTCTTTTTTTTTTTAAATAAATTATGATTAATCTTCTAAATCTTTATCATTCATTTTGTTCATTGTTGACTCTAATAATTTACATCGGGACCGAGAAATGTAAAGAACACAATTGAAACCAGTACATTTCTTGGTATCGGCTCATAAACTATCACCAAACAATTATTCGATACAGTTACTTCCAGGTGATAAAACACGGATGACGTCAACATTGACTGTGCCAAATAAACAACATTTAACATTTCTCCGTGTATATTTATTGACAGTTAATTATCCTGATAATTTTTGTGTCTATATTCTAAGGGGGTGTTTGCAAAAATCTTATTTGCAATCAATAGCAAATCTGTAGTGTAAATTTACATTTAATGTATCAATTGCAACTAAAGCAAATGAATGTTGCAAGTCGTAGGCCAACAATCAAGCGCAAATTTGCAATCGATTGCCACACTGAATATTGATTTTTGAAAACTAAAATGACTTAAATTTATTCTATGTTTCGTGCAATGCGCCATGGGATTAATCTTAAGAAAAAAATTGGTGTCGAGACTAAAATCACTTTTATCAATTTTTACCCTTTTACAACAGATTCCCTTCTAGGGGAAACTTACACATATCGATCTAACAGAGTTTGAAATGAGTAATGGGGATAAACGCTCACTACCGCTCCCATACCAGCCGTAAAAATAATAAATAATACATGATTTATAATTCCTAAATATCGGGATTCCTATGTTCCAACTATCTAAAAACGATTCAAAGTGTTTCTTGCCATTACACCACTCACTTTACCAAAAATATCTATACTAGTATCCATACCGATGCTATTCATATGACACCTTAAAAATCAATATCATACCTCTCTGACCACAATGGCACTTGGAAAAAAATTATGCTAGTAATATAATATCTACATAGGCCCGACCTATTCCACTGTTACCAACAAACCTTTCTACTTAACAATGCACACAATTTGAACAGATACTTCAAACCGTGCTACACATATCATTCATTTATTAGTTAAATAGTCCTACATAACCAGTGACTTTTAATCAAGGGGTTTCGGGGTGAGAATATGGCTTAGAAATTTAACAAGCCAAAAAAAAAATGAATGAATAAAATGAAATAAGTCAAATGTCGTCTGTCAAAACTGTCGGCGATTTCGTCTCTAAAAACTTTGACAAGCCCCCCCCCCAAAAAAAAATACTGTCTTCCTCCCCTTATTTTTTCTTGCTTTTGAAATTTAAGGTATTCCATCGAGCCCCTCCTCCTAACCCCACCCCTGGCTAGGAGTATGTACCTATATGATAAATGTCCCCAGTGGCATAATCAAGGAGTATAGCATTATGAATGGGGCAAAACTCTTAAAAAATCTTTGTAATTTCCCTTTCTTTCTATATTTCCTTCATTTTTCTCGTTTCTTATCTTTGGTTTTTATTTTTATTTTATCCATTCTTTCATTCATTCATCATTACTATTTTAATATTACATTTTTTTTTGGGGGGGGGGCAGTGCCCTACATAGCCCCTCCACATATTCATGTCAGTATATACTGAAACGATCCATTCTTTTAAAAAATACTGTAACTTTCGAAGCTATTTCTCTCCCTCCTCGCTTCTCTGGACAAATCATAAATCTTACTCCCTTCCAATATTTATGTATATTTACTTTTTTTTGTTTTTAAAACGTGCCCGAAATCCGTTCTATTTTACAAATGATTAAGATTACTGGAATCTATGATTACGAGGAAATTTATTTACCAAACTACCAGTCTAGCTTCTTGGTGTTAGCCCCTCATGTCAACTTCATGTACATTAGGATCTTTAACTACCCCAGTTATGTACTGACCATCTTCTAAAGATATTACTCATATTACTCATTCAATGATTCCTCATGACGTTCATTCGGTTTTCGTTGTTTATAACTTGAAAATGAGAATAAATAAATTGGATTTGAACTTGAATGGCATTGTTGCATAGTGCAGAATTATGTTAACACTTTGAAATAGAAATCCGGGCCGCGGAGCTGATTCTATAAGGTGAGGAGGAGAGGGAGGGGCGGCTGTCCATAAAAAAAATCACAATTATATGGTTCCTCTTTCGTTTTTGTAAACGTTCATTGAAAAAAAAAATGTGAGGGGGGGCGGGGAACTAGCCCCCTCTTGGTTCCGCGGCCCCGGAAATTACAATTCCTTAGCGACAATGTTCATGCAGAACGAATAAGTTTTCTAGAAAAAAGGGGAATGTTTAAATTGCATTTATCGTTGAAGAAGGACATTATGTTTTGTTATAGTGACTGTAAACTTCAGTTTTATATTAACAGAGCTGCTTTGGATTACAAAACACTCCCGCTACAGTGTGCCGAAAGAGGGGTTGTGCAGCGGCGTAGCTTAGCGGATTCAGGAAACTATTTGTGAAGCGAACCGTCAGGATGAAGGCGAGAACGATACTCGAGAGCTTATTCCCGTCGAGGAGGAGGGACTCGTCGATGATGTTACCGATCACGAAGATGACGTAGGGCATCCAAGAAACCAGAAAGGAGATGATGATAAAAGAGAGACTGCGAGTGGCTTTACGGGCGGAAGCTTCAGATTCTCGTTTCCCGGGCTTTCTTTCAGACTGACAATGTCAAGAGAACAAAACGGGGGAAACAAAACATGAATTAATGAGCTTCAATGGATTTTGTGTATACGATATGAGGTAACCATGGTAATAATCTGAACGATTTCTACGAAAGTTGCAATTTTTTTTCCCTTCAATTTTTAGTATGTTTTTGGCTTGCTGTATAAGGTTTTTCAAATGCTTAACATGTCTGGTTTCATCGTATTTTTTTTCTTACTTGCTGTCATATATTTTACAAATGAAATACATTTCGATTTGGTACTTTTTATCTCCTTTCTTCTTATTTCATTTCCTTCTTGTGTGTGTGTGTTTGTGATGGTATTTTGTCCATCAATTCCTGTGCCAACCACGGCCCTTGGAAGCGGGGTGCTAAGGGTGCTGAAGCACCCCCAAAATTTTCCTCGGGGTGCTACATGTATTATTCTCCGCTTACGGTAGGCATCACCGCCCAGAATTCTGGGAGGTGTAAAAAAATAGATAAAATATAATACAAGTTACCTACAATTTATAGTGAACACCCCCCCTTTTTTTTGCTTGTCAATTCACTTCAGCACCCCAAGTAAAAAATCGTTGCCAGGGCCCTGGGTTCAGCATGTCATAAAGAAGGATTAATATCAGATACATGTACATCCAAGGGCTGGAACCTGGATCAGTGAGTGATAGCATGCACGAAGATGATAGATGTGGCATTTGGACATGATGCATGCATTACAAAAGGCTGCCCTGGTAACTGAATTAGGCCTGATTGCTATCAAAGCCCAAATACATGCAAAATGGTTTAGAGCAGAGAAGAAGAAGATACTTTAATCTCTGCACTATTTTTCTTATTTGGCATTTGAATCCCCCAAAACGCGCATCGCGTCCTAATCCTGAACGAACAATTTTCAAACATTTTCCCGTTGGATTGTATAGTACTTATGGCGTAATGAGCCAAAACTTTTGAGGGGCAAGATATGGCGTATCGCACAAAATCAATAAAAAGTTAAATTTCGACATTTTAATTGAAAAAAAAAATCAAATTTTGTGATAGGTTTTGACATATTTAGAAAATAATTATATTTTATCCCCTCTTTCCCATTTTCTTTCCTTATCCTTTTTTTTTCTTTGGTCTTGAAAAATCCAAGACCCCATATCTGTATACCACTGATGACTATACTGTTTAATACAAAACTTCAATATTGAGAGGTAATCTGATGAGTAGAGAAAGAAGGCTCATAATTATCTCTGTGTTCAATGGATCATATATCGCATACACAGCAAAAACTGTGGTGTTAACCGGTGTACATAGAGGACCACACCAGTTATTTTACACCGGTGTTAAATTGGTGGTGTTAGTTTTACACCTACAGGTGTTATTACAACACCTTTGGTTGTTACATTTACACTCTTTGGTACTATTTTCAATCTTTGGGGTGTAATTTTAACACCTCAGGGTGCGGTCCTCTATTAACACCAATTGGTGTCAGTTTTAACACCACAGTTTTTACCGTGTAAAAATTAAGCCAGATGTATGGAATACATGTTAATTAACGATTATAAAGTTTTATACAAAACCATCTGGTAATTTTCAAGAACTCATACCAAATTGAATATATATTAAAAGCTCTTCCTTGCATCTTGTACATGACATAGGATTTGTATGTTGCAAGAAAGTTCTTGAGTTCAAGAAATAGATACTTTTTATGTAAAATGGCGATTTAAATCCAATGTTCATTTAATTCAAATGTTCGAAGAGCTTGAACCTTTTAGAGAAATTTCATCTTTATTACAATTTAGATTATTTAAACAGTTGATGTCTATTACATGTTTATATGCAACTTGTTATGTAACTTTATACGCACTGTGCTTCGAAAGAAATTGTTAAAGGAATATGAAGAATAGAGTACCTCTGAACGAGGAAAAGAAAAAAAAATCTGGTAATTTTCAAATTATACTCATAATGCTATTAGCATTTATTATAGGACACGCTGTATAGTACAGCTTATGGAGACTAGGTCCTTTCTATTATTATCTATCATTGTTAATAATGATAATTACCACGATATAGATAATGTCAAAAATATACCAAAAAATCACATTATCTGTATATCTATCTATCTATCTATCTATCTATCTATCTATTTACTTATTCATTTTGTTTTATTACCCACGTTGGTCTCTTAAGTAAAAAGCTGCTTTACAAGAACACAATTCAAAAGAGGAGAATAAACCATCATAATCATGAATAGCATATAGAAAAAATACCATGAACTATTAAACCATGTTTCAGATTTCTTTTAATCATCAGATATTAATCAAATCTGAATCAATGTCTCAGTGAACTTTTTTATCGCGAATTTATCTTACAAAAAAAAGCAATGCGGTTAAGCAGAACCAATCTTGGCGTCTTTTCTCATATCAATGTATCGGCATCAGCAGACAACTTCTTTTGTAAAACAGAATCGATACAAAAATAGAAGACAAAATAATAATAAGCAAATTATCGGGAAACCTTTTTTTCGGTTTCAGACATTTCAACTGTCATTGTCATCTTTTCCGTTAAAATTTTCATCTAATATAATAATCTTTGATTTTATCTGAAAATTAATTCAAACGAAAATGTATTTTCCAAAAACTGGATTCATCATTAGCAGCCGTTAGAATATTCATAATATACCTTTTCTTTGTGTCCTGTTTGCTGAATATCAGTGCTAGCTGTGCAGCTCGAGTCCGTGTCTCCTTTGGTGCCTGCATCATCGGACTTCACATCAAACCTGTCTTTCAGGCGTTGAGCTCCGAGGGAGGTCCTGATCTTGTAGAGGATTCTGGCGTAGAGAACGGTGATGATTACCAAGGGTACGAGGGTCATCAGGATCGGTAGGGACAACCCGACCATCCGAACAGGACTGCGACCATTAATCGGGGATGTGGCCTCAAATCCAAACAACGCAAACAGGATCCAAAAGACAAAAGCCACAACCCAAGGGATGGAGTTGAGGAGGCACGCCTTCCTGTTGCTTTTGCTCGTGAAGTGTTTGATAGGGTCATACGTCGCGCGGTGTCGGTCAGCGCATATGACGACGATGGTGATCACCGAAACACTCAGCAATCCCTCATTGACGCCGATGAAGATCTTGCAGAGTGGGGATCCACTTGGGGTACAATTCGTGACGAAAAAGACGACGAGAGAGAATCCGACCAATAAATCGCTGATAATGAGATTGATGATGAAGGAGTTGTTGTACGTCTGCAGTCGTTTCTCGACGAAGTATGCGACGATCATGACGATATTGGATGCGATGATGAGACACGCGTAGACGATTGTGAAAATGCCGCTGGCAACCCCTTTACCAGTAGGTGCTCCCGGCATATCAGGATAAAATGGAGGATAATCTGGAGTATCCGTCCCCGATAAACCATCAAAAGAAAGGTTATTCTGAAATTTATGACTCGACATGACTTTGGCTGAAAATAAGAAAGCAATGAGAAACCTCTCAAACGATTTTCTAAATTTCTTTTGTTGTATGTAACCTTTTTAAAGGAAATCAATTACCGTAAAAGTAATGAAACTGATTGATTTGGTTTGAATTCCAAATTTAAGACAGATAAAACATCCGAACATAATGCTAAGAAAATCGATGCCGCATTTTGAAATATTTTAAATATAAGCCTGCATCCATCCGCATCAGCCGGTAGAATGATGGACTCTGATAAGTTGAAGTCATCTGCGACTCCTGCGAGGCTCTGGGTGGGGTAAAAAAAGGGAAAGACTTCCAGCGGCTGTCACGTCATGTGACCCCTTTAGTTGACCAATGGCGAGAGACCATGGAGGTAATACCGTGCTGACTGGTAAGAGTGCATCTTGAAAGGGAAGCCTATATATATAGCAAGAGCAATTATAGTTTGGAACTGGGTTGAAGATAGCGAACTGTTTTTGCTGAGATTGTTAAGGCAAATGTAGCGAATAAGATTTGATATCAACATTACAATTGATTTAATTGTGAAATTATTAGTTTCACCATGAAAGGATACAATATATGAAATATTTTACCCACTTATATGCTTAATGGCAATTAAAGTTGTTCAGTGACTAATTTTCTACCAATGATATCAATAACAGCGATCTCGAGTGTGTATCTGACCACAACAGGAAGGTGATTTCTTGTTTTGAACCTGTGTCGATCATCAAATTAGATGTCACAAATTACATGGGGCATATTTTCGAGTTCATTCCTGCGGTAATTTATGCTATGTTATTACGATATGATTCTTATAATTATGATTACCCGGTATATTTGAGAATTCCAAGAGGTCGCAGTGAATTAATGCACTACGTACGTACAGAAATAATGATGATACTTGAAGGAAGAAATTGCTTTATTTGTTTACTTCATATTTTCAACCACTCTTATTTTTTGATTTTATTGCGTATCAGAGTGAGTTATATTACTGATGCAATATGGTAGAAATAGAAGATTGGATCACCTAGTGACCCCAGAAATAATTGTAATTACTTATTAATTTCATTGGGAATATTTTTTTTATTGTTGAGAAAGAAGAAACATGATCTAGACATCCGTTTGAACTATATATGTATCACCATCATATTCTCATATTCCGAATTATATGCTTTATTGATGATTTATAAAAAAAATTGTTGGAAAAGAAATGAAAAAGTAACATTTCTTTGGGTATATCAAGGCTTAATCGCATTCTGTTCAACATTTTGAAATATCTTTTGAAGATTTAGAAAACCATTTCCTCCAGAAATATAGGCAGATGTTGAAAATGTGATAACTTATGATTAAAGAAATAATTAATAGAATGAAGAATGGCGATTAAAAAACACCTTGTTAATTTTCTAAAAAAGTATGGGGAAAGCAGATTGATGACAAAATTAATTGCCATGTTTTACATGGTTTCCTTCGGGAGTGAATTCGCAATTTTCCACTGTATTTTTTTTTACCATTCTTTCGAATAAGAAACAATATACTGTATTTAATTCCTTTAAATGTAATATCGAATCGATGAAGTATGGGGTCCCACAAGGCTCAATTTTAGGTCCAATTGTATTTTTTGATAACTTAAATGATTTACCTTCTTGTTCTCTTACTAATGATACAAGTATATTTCATGAAACATAAAGGCCCATAATCTTTAATTAAAATTGTTAGTAATGATTGATAACTGTAAATACCTAGTTTGCCAGTGATAAATTGATATCAAATGTAAAAAAAATAAACACACTTCATGATTTTTGGTAATCTAAATGTACATGTAAACATATTTATATAAATAATGAAAAATTACGATCTCAAATTTAATTCCTTGTAATATATTTAGATGAAACATAAAATGGAAGATGTAAATCACATTGTTAATAGTATTTATAAAAAAAATGTAGGAGTTATATATACATATACATACCTATAAAAATATTAACACTTTATAATTATAATCTTATTTTACCACATTTAAACTATTGTTGTATAATTTGGGGAATGTGCAATGAATATCTTTTAGAAAGAATACTTATACTATAGGAAAAGACTGGTAAGAATTATAACAAATTATGTTTCTTTCACGTACCAAACCACTTTTCTTAAGTCTAAATATCCTTCCTATTTTAACGACATCAATGAAAATATGATTACCTTAAACATTTACACTCACTCATCATGCTTATACAATGTTAGAAATAAATATGATACTCGGGTCTTGTATGGTCGTACTTCTTCTCACGTACAGACAGTAGTTAAATACTTTGGAATAATATACCCCATGAACCGAACGGTGCAAATCACCTGTTTTTACTTACAAACTTAAATCCCACCTCATAAAGAATTATTTAAATTCAATTCAAGCGCATAATGACTTTTCTAGTTTGTTTCCTGGATTTTGAAAATGTTTTTCTCGATTTTACTTATTCATAATATATAACTGTATTTTTTATTTTTTTTATTAACTTCGTTTGACCCATATTTTTTATAATGTATTTTGTTTTCTCTGTTTTATTTTGCTATCATTTGATATGTGCATATATCGTAAATTGGTTTTAGGTTTTTATGGAAATGTGGAAATAAAATTGAACTTTGATATTCACTTAATAAATATATTAGATTTTGAGATGATTTCATTAACTCCTTTAATTTTTACTACATCTTGAAAAATGTCTGAACCGTTTGAAAGTTTTTTCCTTTAAATTCAAATACAGAGCTTAATGTCTTTTTTTTAATCCATATTTGGTGAAATTTGATTAATACCAGGAAACAAGGACAAAATATACCACAGAAGAGTCCCTTCAGTATACTTTGGGTGAAAACGTGTTTCATTTATTGTCTAATGCAAAATTAAAATACATATATTAAAAAGCAAGACACTGTTCGTCATCGAGTTGTACATTACTAGAAACTCGATGGAGTTCTATCAGCCAGGTATATATATATATGTTGTAAACTTTGTAAGGAATATACATTTTTGTTTCACTCCAATTAACAGATTTGTAACCTCTGTTTCTGATACGACATACTTCAAAAAGTCGTGATAAAACTATTAAAGCAAAAAAGTGTGACCAGATCCCGCTGGAATCGTCGATTAAATCGTTTTCCGCTATAGTAATAAGAAAAAAAATACATGTAAAGGGACAATCACGTAATGGTGTTTTACACGTAAAAATGATGTTTATTTATGTATACAACGCTGTTTACTATATGAACATTACAGTAGTTGTTTAAACGGTTCAAACAAGTGTTTACAAATCTTAAACAACAAAGTTTATTTTTTGAAATATTTAATACCCAGTAAATGAAGCATTGTGCTGTAAGGTCCGTGTAGTAAAAATCGTTGTTTATAATTTCAAACGGCATTTTTACTGTGTAGCCAGTGTATACATTCGTATGACAGGACTTTTTTCTATAATCAAAATACATTTTCTTAAATAATTTTTCTTTAACAACACAATATACGAATAAGTCATATTCTTTTTATAAAAAAATCATTTTGTGTTGTGAACAAAAGAATTATCTTGTTATTTAGAATATAATGGTTGTACTCCTCTGTTATTGAAATGTGGAATTATATATTTATATATATAAAAAAATAATGAGAGACGGCTTGCCTAAGGTATCAACATAGCTATCTGAAACGATCAGCTTTGACAGATCCTTTACAAATTGACACGTCACGTCTTCATTAACAACATAGAAACATGAGCATGTAGATAACAAATTACAGACCTTTATTATTAAACCTATGTAAAATGAAACTACAAAATTGTTTCATTCCGCTTTGCACTCGATGATAAAAAGTGTATAGGTTTTATTAATTTGCATTACACTTAAAATATATAGATATTTGTTTCCTCTCATTAATATTCCGACCATGACTGAAGATAATCATAAATATATTTATATTCAAACAATTTCACGTATTCATCAACACTTCTAAGTATTCATCAGTCATGTAGATTTCACCCATTCATCAATATTTAAGACGATACTACCACATATTCATCAATGAATGGATTGATGTCAGTTTAATTGGTTTGGTTTTAAAAGAATATGACCAAAAAAATAAAACAATAACTTTAATCAATTAAAACATGCGTTTCGTTTGACTCTCTTTTAAATATTTTTTTTGAAAAATACTTAATGTGTACACAATAGACAATAAAAACAATTTGACAGAATGATATAGATTTAATGTCATAAAGTCACTCTAAATTATAAGCAGATAAAAGTGCATAAAGTTCTATGATTAATCTCTTCCTTTTATATACATCTTTTGTACATCTAAAATTACTCCCTAATATGAAATTACTCATACTCCATTGATTCTTTTGTGATTTTACATGCTTTCCATGAATTCACTCTTAGCTATCGCCTATAATTTAATTATTTGTTGCCCAATTGTTTTTTCATATTCTTTTTTTGTTACCCAATTGTTTTTATATTCTTTTAAATGAGAAAAAAACTTTACCCAATTGATCGTGTTGACTATTTTCTCTCAGAGTCACTGAAACTGATCATCGAAAGAAAATCAACGCAAGTTAACATTTCGTTATAGAACATTTTTTAGACATTCCGATAAATCATGATCATACACACACTAGGCAATCCAATTGTTTAACAACTTTATTACTATAAATGCAATCAGTATAATATTATTTGGAGTACACTGATCGTCCAAACCTATTTTCTGAATAAAATAGTGGCCTATGAATATATTTTAATCCTTTAATCCTGTGTTATGTTACTTTTTGTTTTGGGGGTGATTATTATTAGCATCATAATTATTCTGATATTATTATCATTCCTGTGATTCTTGTTATCGTAGTAGTGGGTGTATAGTATAGCCTTGTCATCATCAAATTGTTACGTTATAATTCATTACTCTTATTTTCATGATCATAATCATGATTATCGTCATTGTCACCAATCGTTGTCATAGCAAAAACTAATCACCCCTTTTCATACCCGCTGTACATTTCCTGATGATTTATTAGAAAAATGTGCGTTGCAGTTATAAAGCAGAATGCTGGTTTGCAAAATAAGGCACCTCCGTGAAGTGCCAAGTGGTCAATATTATTAAATAGACCCGGGTGAACCTGTGTTACTTTCAGACATAAAAGAAGGCACAAGGGGTATATGCCAAAATATTCAATGGTTAGGGAAGGATTTGGGTAGTTTATTATTTTAATTCATCTTTCCACTCGTTTATTTTTAGACCTACATAGAGTTTCGACATAGTTATAATTTCACATTAACAGTGTATTTTTTCCAGTTGCTGTTTCGAGAAACATTAATAGACATTTAAATATCATGGCATGTAAAAAAATCGGCTCCCGGTAAAAAAGCTACAATCTGCGCCCCTCTATATTATCTGGTGCCGGGGGGGGGGGCTACAACAATCGCCCCATGCAGAGGTTATTTTGATTGTCATTGTTTACTGTAAAGTTGACTTTTCTTCATATTTTCATCACTTTCTTCCCTTCCCCTGAAAATGTCACTTGGGGTACGTGCCACATTCGACCCCCATTAAGAATATCTCTATGACCCCAACCCCATAAAAAGAAAAAAACGTCACTGCAGTATCCGAGCATTGTGCGTTATGAAAACACAGAAACTATAACACGTTGATGAACGAACATGAACAAAGACAATTTATAACTTCAACTACCCAATTCCGTGATTGGTATGGTTAGAAACTATCTCAAGCATACTTCTACTCATACCCATCAGCCTCATGCATGCCACGTACAAATTAAAATACATGTAAGTATAAACTATAACGTATCTTGATTTACAGTGATTGCAGAAAACAACAACTAAATTCACAAATAATCATTTGATCAATAAATTTTGATCAATAAATAAATGTAGAAATTACACAAAAATGAACAGTATACGAGTGCTATACAAGAAAAATCAATATTTTCAGTTCGCCTTCGTCATATTAAGATTCGGACCTAGATACCACTAGGTCTATAGGTAAAAGTTATAATGAGTTCCATGCCGCTTAAATTCAATTTGTACAAAGCAATTTGTTCATAATTTACACTCAGCCGAAACACCAATTCGCCTAATATCCGATTCGGCTAATCCCATTCGGTCCAACTGCCTTGGGCTCATTACAAAATGGTAACTACACAAAATATGAATTGTACCAAATATGTCGTTAGACGTTCTTAAACGTTAACAAAATTGATTTCGCCCACCGGGAAAAAAAACTTATATAGAAATTACATTATTCGATTTTAGACCTTGCAGCATAGGCTGATTTTAATAGCATGGATAAAAGGACTTCGTAATTACTGAAATACAAAATAAAAAGAAACCTGTTGTCACATATAAGAAAAAACAACAACAACATATGCTTACACATTCCTTAAAAATTATTTATATCATGTTCATTATTTACCACAATTTATTGTATATTATTGATTCAGCCTTTAATTTGAAAGTGATAAAGTGAAAAATCTAATAAATTCATAAATTGCCTGAAGTTTTCTTTCTCGAGATTTTAGCGCGAAATAAAGAGAATTGAGGCTATTGTCACCAGGACAAAGGTCAATGATACAAGGGGTTTTAGGCTTGTAGCGGAACCACCACCGTCTCCTACCGTTGGCGAAGATGGAGTTGCTGTAAGAAATAATAAAAAAAAATAGAAAAAAATGAAGATGAGCTCGGAGGGAAACACGAGTCAGTCTAAATTTTGGATGAAGATACAACCTTGTAGATTTGAATTTAGAGCTGAAATATTTGACGTGATGGCGAAATATTTGATCTTGCCATATCGACGTCATACAGCGTTACTCACTGACGCAAATCCTTGCGTCTCATCTATTCTTAGGGGGGGGGTGATTGTTCCATCCCCCTGAACAGTAGGTGTGACGTAAGGATTTACGCCAGTGGCGTTACTTTATTGACATGGTGAGAGAATGATGGAGGCGACTTATAAAAAGTTACATGTTGACATAGTAAAATAATATATATCTTGTCATTAGCGAGTTTCCGCGACTTCAACCAACAGGAGACGGATTCTACAAATCTACTGAAAATGCCCGCCAAATCACAATAAAAGTAGCTCTTTGACGAAAATTGGAGGACCAGAACAACTGATCGTCATATTAAGATTCAGAACCGACGAAAAATTACAAATATGTCGTTTGTCCAGAGCCCAGGACGACACTGCTGTTTTTCAAAAAAAAGGTTGCTATGTCAAGAAGGGCTTTTTGAAATAGATTTTCAACGTTCCAGAAAGCGTCTGTCTAGTGTTGTGAAAACTCGTTAATGAAGCTGTCAAGTCTACATGGCTATCTCGCCAAATAGATGGCACTTTAAAGATCCTGTTCTTTTACGTCTTATTAGCTGCTCTACAGAATTATGCATTCTTGATGGAAACACAGCAATAAGTGGATATGTCTTCTTTACTATTTTATTCGTGGTAATCTCTTAAAAACAACGTCAGTAATGTATTTCCAGGTTATAATTTATGAAAAAATATGGCAATGGTATTTTCCATCTCGCTTGCACATAAAAATTACATTTCTAATAAGAAATATAAATGGATAAATAACATCTAACAACTTCAAAGCAGGGTTAAGAAAAAACAGTGATGTTGATTAGTGACGGAATGAGTCAAAATTTTGAGGGGCGCACATGCATGGCGTGTGTCGCAAGAAATGTGATTGAGCGAAGCAAGCTAGAAAAACTTGTGACATTTTCTTGAAAATAAAAATTAATGTTGTGGTTTTAACAAATGGTATCATAATTCACCCTCTTTTTTAGATGGTGAAAGCCTTTATTTTAGTTTGAAGGAAACGGGACATGCAGACAATACAAAAAAATCTTTGAGGGAAAATAAAATGATGTGATGAAAGTTTGATAAATATGGATGATTGAATAGACACTGTGCTTAACATGAATTGTGGTACAAACATCAGAAATGGTGTAATTTAAGGGTGCAGAAATACAAACTACAGACAATACATAGTTGATAGACACCGATTATACAACATTCTATAATGAACACTTCTGAATATATTTTTTTCGGACCTCGTTGCAAAAAGAATACTGGGCTCTTACTAACATTGGCATTAATTAATGTTGTTCACGCTATAAGGTCTTATTGACTATATTTCCTAAACAACATCAGTGGCCCTGTAAACGTTTAATAATCTCAAACAGTAAAATCCTGTGCCACGCAATTTATGTAGATAATCGTCGTCATCAGTTTTTTTAAACAATTACAAAGACAACATATAGAAATTATATAGAACATAATGCATACTCACGAATGAAAGATAAGTTATGATGGTGAAAGTTAAAGGTTTGATTGAATTAGAAGAGTTTGGAGAGGAATATGTGGAGAACGATGAATACGGTTAGAAGAAGAGATAAGTTAGATGACACAAGACGGGTTCCAGCATCTGTCAAGGTAAACAAAAAAGATGGACACTATACCATGATACCGTTACGACTAAATGCTTTATCGCGCCATTATTTTTAGCGCATGGAGCTTGAAGCTAAATGGGGCGCAACATAATATGAGGCATAATAAAAAAAAGTCAGGAGTTGGCGATATTTTTTTTACCTTTTAAAATTAGATTAGGACTTTGAGATTGATATTAAGATAATATTCAGAAAAGTCTTTCATATTTTACCATTTTCCTTTTAATTCTTTCTCCTATAGTCTTATACCGTGGTCTTGGAGATTTTTGGAATTCCATTGCCCCCTCCTCTTTCTTCTCCCCCTCTCTGTTCTTAAATCACTTGATAAAATACTGCCCCCAGTTGAGTCGCCCCTCCTAATTCAAATCTTGGCTATGTGTTTTTTTTTGCGATTATCCAAGCGTGGCTTCAAATTCTGAATAGTGCTTTCCAAATATCAGGATTCAAAATTATAAAGAATGTATCATGAACAAGCTTGTTTAATGAATTACTGCATTTTTTCTTTCAATACTAGACGTCATTCACTGACCATGCAAATAAGATATCCAGATCAAATTCACACACATGTATTCACCCCATTTGATTAAATACAAAATGGAAAACATCATTATTAACATTGGAAAGCAATTTGTTAAATAGATAGCAAACATAAAAATTGTATAAACATGAAGAATTAAAAAAAATCAATATCACTTCAAAGTATATTAATAACAAAAAAAAAATAGAAAGAACACAATTATCATATAAAGGCTTATGAACCTTAAGGTAGGCCCTAATTCAATTGCGTAGCAAATTTTAATATGATAATTAAGGAAAAGATGGAAAAATGAATATTCAAAGGTCAAGTCCAACCCTGGACAAGATAAAGATGGACAGAAAAAAAATATATCACTAAAAAATCACTAACATCACATCGGGTGTAAAATAAGAAAATGTTTCAGAAAAATATAGTTCGATTAGACCCTGAACAAGTAATTTAACTTGATATTAGTTTCTTGGAACTTATTACGACTCAGTCGTCTGCCTTTTTAATACTAAAGGTTAGAACATTTTGAATATTTCATAAATTGTAATAAAAAAAAGAAGTAGTGCGTGTATGACATCATCATCTTATCAGCGTGCAAATATGATTTGTGAAATCAAGCGTTTAAAATTGCACTACTTTCTTATTTTACATTCCATTTCGATGGAATTGGCACCTGTATGTTTGGTTGATTTCCCTTTGTTTACTTTCTAATCAATCTTTAAATTTGTTTGGGCGGACTTTACCTTTAAAAGTACGAACATTATCGCAATCGCGACAAGATTTGAATACACGTTTCATTCAACATGTTCAATGATATTTGCATTCAGTAAGATTTAAAGGAGACTAACATGCAATTAAATAAAATGAATCACATTGAAGGTTGAAGAAATTATGGATATAGTTGAAGTTATGTTACAAGAGAGAAACGAGAAAGTCATGTGCAAAACCGTACAAGAAAAGTAGTGCTTTAGCTTCGATGAATATAATTATTTCAATGTGAAAATGGAGACACTTTAAAATTTCAAGGATTCAAATTAAATCCAGAGGGGCTGTGGGTGGTGACCAGTCGCACGTTAGACTTAGCTTTAAACGTTGCGGATTTGAATTTGAAGCGAAATGATTTGAATTTAAATCTTTGATGCTAAAATTTAATAACTAGGATTGAAAACAGATCCAATATTCTGCCGATGAATATTCACAGTCGGTAAAAGAGTACTTACTGCAAGCCTTGATGCACGTTTTGCCTGTTACCATGGGTGTGCGTCCATGGTACTGTGGCATGCCACCATCATTCACAACACCAAAACCATCACCAGGTACTGGTAACAGAAGTTTGGCACAACCACTATCTTCGTCAGTGAATTGGAAATCCTAAATAATGAAAAAAATAATAATACTGTGGTTTATACATGTAGAAAGTTGAAGAAATGTAAAAGCGAGCATAACTTTGTGGGGGAAAATACAGTTTGGCTATAAAATGACACTTTTGATTTGATAGTACTGGTAGCTATAAAGAGCAACTCAATGATAATTTTAGACCTATGTCTGATCAAAATATATAAGACTATAGAACTGAAATGTTGCATTATGGCAGGGGCGGATCCAGGATTTTCCAAATAGGAGGGGGGGGGGCACATATTCCCAAGGAAAATTTGACAAGCTAAAAAAAAGGTGTTTTTACAAAATATTGAAGGTAATTTCGTCCGCGTAAAGTTTGACAAGCAAAAGAAACAAAAAATATGAACAACATTTTCTCATCAAAAATATATGCTGTGATTTGCAAAGGGGGTGGGGGTAGAGGGAGCACACTTGTGTGAAAGGGGACACCCCCGGATGTGCCCCCTGGACCCGCCAGGGGGGACACCCCCCGGATGTGCCCCCTGGACCCGCCAGTGCATTATGGGTAATAAACCGGCAACTATTCGAGTATAGTTCAGAAAGTGGAGCTCATCGTTTAGAAGTAGCCTTGACACTTTAGCTTTGAAAACAAAAGTTCTTACGTTTCTGTCGCCTGTGTTTCGGAGGCGGTTGAACTTGGCATTAAGAATTCCGTTGACGTAGGAAGTCATGTCCCTATCGATAGTCAAGCCACTGCTATCGCTATCCTCAACCACGGCTGACGCAACTTTCCCTTCGAGTTGGTAGTCTCTTATCTGCACCATGCTACTGTCATCCACCCAGACGAGGATAGCATCAGATCTGACCTAAAATGGAGTTTGAAATAAACTCATAAATACACGAGCACAGAATTATAAAGTGACATGATACTCCATTTTCTCATACATGGTTAAAACAAAGTTATAATACAACCTGTAAAGGCAGTAAAACAAGGATTTTGGTGTGCTACATTAACTGGTAGGCCCTATTGTTCCAAAATTCAAACTAATGTTTTTAAATTCAGTCAGCAATCTTCAACAATCAATAAAAAATCATAACACCACTCTTTAAATGTAAAAAAAATTGGTCAAAAACTTCTAAACAATTGATCAATTCACATAGTATAGTAAACCATGTCATTAAAAAACGTTCTATTCTGTCTATTTGAAAGTGGCTAAATTTTATCACTTTACATCCGATTTAATTTTCAGTGTGATGTTTATTTGATTTTACTCTTCCTATTAAAACCAAATTATTGGGAGGTGGGAACGGGTGTTTAATTAATAATGAAAAGAGCAGTACACATACACCCATCTGATAAATGTGACGCCCCATACTCCATGAATTTATAAGTAAAATACAAAAACTTTGCAAGTACTTTCAGCGGCGGCTTACCATATCACCGTTACTTGAGAAGCCGACCGCGGTCCACTGGTTCGCCTGTAACGGTGTGTTGATTGTGACGTCATAACTATCGGTGTCTTCCATAAACTCGATAGTGACCCTCATGTCGCATCGAGGCCCACTTCCCTGGCAGTTCGATCCCATCACCACTTCTTCTGTGATGCATCTGTTAGAAACAGCTTCCGGATCCACTGTGAATGATTAAAATATAGTTATATTCGTGACACTGGCATATATATGGGGGGGGGGCATGGATGCCAATTTCACTGTAAAAAATGAAGTGCTAATTTAGCACTTACAGTGCTTGTATATTGACTGCACTGTAAGTGCAAAATTAGCACTTCACTTTTAAGTGTTCTTTCATGACCAAGAAAAAAAGGATAAAATGTTATGTGATGGCTTGAGGGTGAAGAAAAAACCCTTAAAGGTGATGTCACATTCCTTTCAATTGAACTAAAGGGTTATTAAAGAGTTACATGGATCAATTCTTTTTTTAAATGGTCTTTTTCAATCCTTTCTTACCTTTCTCTCTTTTCACCTTTTTCATTTCCCTTTTTTACTATTTGATAAATCATATTGGGCGGTCGCCCCTGCCCCCACGCCCCCCCCCCGTGTAAAGTATCCCCAAGGTTCGTTCTATTTTTTCAGTGCGTTGGCAAGTGACTGTTAAAACGACTCAACATGCTGGTAGGACGAACAACAACGCGATTCATATTATTGTAGACAAGAAAAACCGTCTTTTCTGGGGATTTATTTATTTGTCAGCGGAACAACCGATGGAACGTAGATTGAAGATTTTCGTCTAACCATCGGAATTAAGAGAAACTGCGGGTGAATGTGAAAAACTATAAAACAAATCAAAGAATAATGGCCCACTTACTGTAGAAATTGAGGCTTGGGATGAGACCGCGCTGGTCTTGGGCCGTACCGTGGTACTTGAGTTCATCCTTGCGGTAGAACATGTAGTCATTGGTCTGACAGAACTCTATACCACTGGGAGGGACGTGGACATAGCGACCGAATTCCTGTCCTCGGGCCCAAATGGTCATCATCGGAGCATTGTTGGCGATGGAATGGTCAGTCAACTCAGTCGCTATTTTTGTGTGAGAATAAAGTCATGGTCCTTTCATCATTATTGGTTATTATCAATCATCTTCATCATCATCATCATCATCATCATCATCATCAGCATTATCATTGTCCTCATCACCATCATTATTAGTCTGTTCGGTCGTAATGGGAGGGGGGGGGAAATAAAATCCTCATTTTATCATGATTAATTATCATCAGTCATCTTCCTCTCATTACCTTCATCATCACCATTACCACTAACATCACCACCACCACAATTATCATCACCACCATCACCATTATCACCACCACCCTCATCATCATCATCATCATCATCATCATCATCATCAACATTATCACCACCACCACCACCCTCACTACTACCACTACCGCTACCACCAACCACTATCCTCACCCTCTCACTCCTTACCTTCAAGCTTCTTCCTGAAGATAATTCGAGTCCAACCATTACTCCACTGGACACCCATAGCAGCCACCAAGTTGTCCATACCTCCGTAGAAAGAATCAAGGCGGGGCGTTGAGCGGTCACGTGTGTAGTAGTCATGGATACGGGTTAGGTTGTCATGGGTTACCATACCAATAGTGATATCCATGCAGTCCATAGGATGCAGACGACTTCCTGTTAAGTCAAGAAGGAAAAGAAAATATGATAATCAAGTTTATATCATCAAATAAAACTAGAGAATACCAAGTTGGTGGAGCAGATATGACATCATTACTATTATCGGTATCATTATTATTATTATCATTATCATCATCATCATCATATCATCATCATCATCATCATTATTATTGTTATCATTATCGCTATTATACCGAATACAACACTCTTATATCTATGGCGTCGAATTTGACTAACAAGTGGAATGCCTCTGGCCGTCTCACCTGCATCACGCAGTTCAATATAGCAGCAGTGCTGACTTTGAATACTACTCTAACTCGCACAAGATGTTCAGTGATACATGGTTACTCTTATGTCCACTTTTTATGAACTAGACCAATAAACTTACAGAGATATGATGGTTATTCAACAGATACACCCGATTCGGCCAAAGTTCATTGACCTTTGACCTTGGTCATGTGACCTGAAACGCGCACAGGATGTTCAGTGATACTTGATTACTCTAATGTCTAAGTTTAACGAACTAGACCAATAAACTTTCAAAGTTATGATGGTAATTCAACAGATACCCCCGATTCGGCCAAAGTTCATTTACCCTAAATGACCTTTGACCTTGATCATGTGACCTCAAACTCAAACAGGATGTTCAGTGATACTTGATTACTCTTATGTACAAGTTTCATGAATCAGATCCCTAAACTTTCAAAGTTATGATGGTAATTCAACAGATACACCCAATTCGGCCAAAGTTCATTGACCTTTGACCTTGGTCATGTGACCTGAATCGCGCACAGGATGTTCAGTGATACTTGATTACTCTAATGTCTAAGTTTAACGAACTAGACCAATAAACTTTCAAAGTTATGATGGTAATTCAACAGATACCCCCGATTCGGCCAAAGTTCATTGACCCTAAATGACCTTTGACCTTAATCATGAGACCTGAAACTTGCACAAAATCTTCAGTGATGCTTGATTACTATTATGTCTAAGTTTCATGAATCAGATCCATAAACTTTCAAAGTTATGATGGGAATTCAACAGATATCCCCAATTCGGCCAAAGTTCATTGACCCTAAATGACCTTGACCTTGGTCATGTGACGTGAAACTCAGGCAGGATGTTCAGTGATACTTGATTAACCTTATGTCCAAGTTTCATGAACTAGGTCCATATATTTTCTAAGTTATGATGACATTTCAAAAACTTAACCTCAGGTTAAGATTTCGATGTTGAATCCTCCAACATGGTCTAAGTTCATTGACCCTAAATGACCTTTGACCTTGGTCATGTGACATGAAACTCTAATAGGATGTTTAGTAATACTTGATTAACCTTATGGCCAAGTTTTATTAACTAGGTCCATATACTTTCTAAGTTATGACGTCATTTCAAAAACTTAACCTCAGGTTAAGATTTGATGTTGACGCCGCCGTCGCCGTCGGAAAAGCGGCGCCTATAGTCTCACTTTGCTTCGCAGGTGAGACAAAAACGGAGTCAATGGGAGCAAAATCTGATCTTAGTTAAAGTGACTCAGATTTATGACTCAAAATTATAGGTACAAGCTTAGAATAACTAAATGGGGTGAAAAAAAATAAATTTCTGATAAACTCGGGAAATCTTTATGGATATGCAATTCCAAATCCGAAACTGTGGAGACTGTTAAAAACACTTTGAAATACTTTTACTCAATTACGCGTTTAATCCTTTGAGATTGTGTAAATTATCATAAATATGGAAACACACAAACTGAAGTAAATGACACTTGGCAGCTTGGATTGTTAAATTATGAAATTGTGGATAATAGACCACTACTACAGAAGCAAAACAATTTTTTATCGTTTACAGCATTGATCCGAAGAAGATAAATAAATACACAGACAAAATGAATCACTGGATATCGTTTCTTAGAGACTGGTTATAAAAAAACAAAATTAACATATTCTACAACAAATCAAATATCAGTCAAGTGTAACATTTTAAAAGAATGACCCCAGTAGCTTTTATATAATTGTTATTCCAGAATTTGTTATTATAACAAGTTTTATGGGACCTTTGTCTACCTGGTTCGGGTTCTCCTTCCGGTTCTCCCTCTGGTTCTCCTTCCGGTTCGGCTAAAGACATAGAAGGAAAATAATTGTATATTAAGCGTTTTCTTCAAGGTATGATTCTAATATGGGAATGAAATAATATTGTGATGACATGTGTCCAGGTTTCACGAACGAATGGAGAAATAAAAGAACATGGCTGGTGATCGTTCTCAATAAAACATTAAAATCTGAGTAAAAAGACACAATCGGCATAAAGCCAAATATTATACAGACGGCACCGACTGCTATATGCCTTCGTGCATTTCAATAGTGGTGAGGTCCGAATAGTAGTGGTATGATTGTGGGATGATGACAGTAGGAAAACGTTGTTTTTTTTTGCTTAGTAAATGTATTTTTTACATAAAATCTTTAGACCTTTTTACAATGTTGTCATTAGGTGACCACCAACGACATTATACCTTTAAGAACCAACTAACACAAGATTCCCAAACACTGGAGTGTATTAGTTGCAATCTTATACTTACGTTCTGCAGTACCCTCAGCAGCTGGTTCTGGGGTCGCTTCTCCTTCGGGTTCGGGGGTGCCTTCTGCTGCTGGCTCGGAGGTTCCTTCGGGTTCGCCTTCGGGCTCACCTTCTGGAACGGGGCCTTGCCCGACGATGCATTGCCAAGCTTGATCGTCGTCGTCACCGTGGTTGTCACGGACCACTCGAACCCTGACCTCGTCCGAGGCTTGACGTCGCCGTCTTCCCTGAATGGACATTGACCAATAAGATCACTGGTCATTCGGGGCGGTCCGGGTATTTAGGGCCACGTTTCTTTAAGTCTTACAACTATTTTAACTTTCGCATCATTGCAGCTGCCATGGTAACATGGCTCAGCACTTAGTCAGCAGCCAATCATAATCAAGGATTCCAGTTAGAATTATTTTAAAGTTACAATAGTTGTAAATTTGTATGTAACGAGCCCAAGATTGGAGGTTATACCGCATTGTAACACTATTTTCTTCACCTTCACTTCTCCTTCATTTTCTTCATCACTTGAAAAGTAACATGGGCGTGGTCGTTTATGCCCCCTCATGGCGCCCCCCTTGTTGATTATAGGCCCAGTTGGACCTATCTATCTAATTAATTTGACATTGATCATAATCAGTGATCATTGGACATACCCTGATCAATTCTAAGAAGTGGGACCCGTTTCTTTTTCAAGATAAGAATAACTTTCAGAATGCATGGGAAGGTTCACATCTACTGTAGATCTGGGGTCCGTTGCAGAAAGAGTTGCGTTTAAACGCAAGTCGAAAAATCCATCGCAAGTCCCAAATGCGTGCTGTTAATTGGTTGAAAATCAAGTTGCGCATGATTTTAGAGTGACGATTGATTGACATTCTATCTGCAACGGGCCTCTGATGGGAGTATTTTATGGAACAAAATAGGCCTAGTCAGTGATTTTTCACCGACAAAGTACAGTGAGAATCACTTACTGAAACTTTTCATGATAGAATGCTCCCCGATTGTTTTGCTATTCCAACTTTACTGACATAGCAGCAAGACTGCCTACTTTGAATCACAATTCTTACAAAACATTATTGGATGTATTCTTACAAATCAAAAGAAAACTCCGGGGGACCGTAAGACAAAGTTTAGCGTTTGCTTGTATTTTGAAGGCTTGATTGCGCATAATGATCAATGTAATCGATCGTAAAATCAAACAAAATTACTAATCGCTCAGCTTTGTGCCACCACGGGTGCAGGGGAGGTAAGGTGAAATTGATCATTATGAATTCTTAAAGGTAGAATGATGAATGATGATTGCAAAGTGGAGTGAGGCCGGCCAAAGTCCACTTCTAACCTGTGTGTAACAGGGGTTTAGCAGCAAAAAGCCGGACCGAGGCCGACTCTAAAAGAAAAGGAAAGAAAAAAAAACGGGACTTACCGACGCAGGCTCCGGTGTTGCTTCTGCTTCCGCTTCCGACTCTGATTCGGGCTCACCCACCGCGCCTCCAGTGGTGTAATGGACTGGCCAGTTCTGACAGCTACTATTAATGTCTGCGAGGTAATATAAATGTTGAACTTGATTTTTAGTGACACCCAACACCCACCAATCTGCATTTATTTTATTTGTACGTACATGTATATGTAAAAATTGTAATGTATTGCAATGACGAGACAAACAAGAAGAGCATATTGCAATGGAGGAAGAGCAGAAGGAGAAGAGGATGGGGAGAAGATCACTGGAAAGATACTGGTGTTGATTTAACACCGGCCCGGTATTTACATAGGAAAACACCATAGAGGTGTTGAAATAGCACCACTTCGGCTTTAGGCTAACACCAGAAACAATACCACTCGGTGCTAAACCAACATCGATTATATTCTAAACTGGTGTTTTGCGATAAAGATACCGGGCTGCTGTTAAATCAGCACCGGTGTTTCAACTGTTTTGCAATGAAGCCAAAAATGGAAAAAGAAGGAAAAGAAGGAGGAGGGGAGGAAGAGAAAAGGGTAAAAGAAGGAGGGGGAAGAGAAAGGGAAAAAGAAGAATATTAAGGAGAAGAAGGAGGAAGAGGAGTAAGGGAAAAGGGGGGAAGAAGAAGAAGAAGAAGGAAGAGGGGCAGGAGGAGGAGGAGGAGAAGAAGAAAAAGGAGGAGGAGGAAGAGAAAAGGGAAGAAGTAGAAGAAGAACAACAACAAGAAAAAGGAAAAAAAATAGAAATAAATTGCAGAGAGAGAGAAAAAAAGAACGGAAAAGCATCAAGAAGAAGGAGACAGAGAAGAAACAGGAACAGGAATATTCTAGGGTATACTTACTTTGTGGTCTCCATCCAAAACCTACCCAAGTGGTACTCATGGCATCAATAGCAATTTCAATCTCACCATTCTACACCAAAAAAAGAGAGAACAAATAAAATACATCCCCCAGGTAAAAATTAAAACTTTCATACATTATACGTTTTGGTAAATTTGCAAAAATGTTGGTTAGTGTTTTAGTTATAATGCAGTTACATGTATCCTTAAACTGGAATGATTTCGACAGTGGTGTATAGTAAGTCAAACATTGTGAAGGGTCTATGCGGGAATTTTTTCTAAAAAAAACTCAAGCGAGCGAGCAAAATTCTTGACCTCTTTAGAATGGCAATATATACATATAGTTTTATGACATTTTTTTAAACATTATTTCAAACAAATAAAATCGTATCTCACCTTAACTTCCCTTTCAATGTTCAATTCCTATTTTTTTTCTCAAATTTTTCCTGATCGTTGAGTTTTATTTTGTGGTGGTGGTGGGGGGCGGCTACAGAGCCCAAACTGTTCGAAAATGGGTGTGGATGATGCAAAATAAATGTGTTATAGTGGATTATATCTATTGGGTGATATTTTTTTGTTTAAGAACAAGTTTGCCATTTATTGCATTAATTTTTCTTCTTATTCCCCTTTCATCTCTTGTAAAATCGTGTAATGTTTGCTGTTGTCAAATCGTGTAAAGTCTGGGGATGTCGCCTCCCGTGTCCATGTTTAGTACCACCCTATCAACACTCTTCTTGACTTGTGTTTTTTTTTAATTAAATTAGTTCATTCCTCACCTCAATCACTTTGTAGTACAAGGTATATCTCGGGTTTACTTCCCGGCGGAAGTGATTCGACAGGTCATAGGTCGCTGGATTGGCGAAACCCGATGGATTCACTGTACGTCAAAATGAAAAAGTAAAATAACAATGAAGATGAGAGTTTATATTAAACAATAATAAAGCCTTTAGTTATTACTCAATACTATTTAATAAAGAGTAGATAGAGTAATATTAAATAAAAAATTTAAGAGCATGCACTTTGCTACCACGTTTAGTTTTTAGAACGTAAATTTGTTGATGTTAGCGCAAGGTGTACATATCTCTTTTTACTTTTGAAAATATGACATCAGTATTCACCTCAAAAATTTACAAAGAGTCCAGGAAGAGGTTATTTTACAAAGTCCAACCATTGCTTTCATAGTTTTAACGCTATTAGAATGATTTAAACATTTGGATGCATTTGGACTGAAATTTGAACAGTAAAATTGGTTATTTTCTTCACAACGCACCTATTTGCATAACCAAAGCAACATTTTCTTGGTGCAATTTGTTTTGACAGCAAAATTGTAGTTTTAAACTACTTCTGTGTTAACAGAACCACAAAAAGAAATATCGGTGTTCAATTCAAGGTGTAAGTTAACATCCATGGGTGTATAGTCCTTTCACGACATGACCGGTGTTATTCACAATACCTAAACTTTTACAGTGTTATTCATAGACCTTGTAAAATAAAATTATCTCCGTTTATTCCTAAATATTGTAGCACTCTTTGCCGAACTATCCCCTCGCAACACTATCTGGTGTCAAGTCTTAACACCCGATTTTTTGCAGTGTCAAATTTTAGATTTGTGAAAGAAAATAAATGCCTCTTACTACTCATGCAGTCTTTGCCGAAGTATCCTGGCTTGCAGAAACACTGCCTCCTGGGATGGGTGGTGATACCGAGGTCAACACACTCTCCCCGGCTTGCACCTCCACAGTTACCTTCGTTGACGCACTCATCTACAACAACAACAAAAATTACTCATGTTCTTATTTTGGTTGATTGAAAGATAATTCTCTGTTAAATCGAGAGAGATACTGATACCAAACCAACTTGAAATTGTTATTCTCAATTGGTCTAATGCCAATTCGTCCAATTAATTACCAACTCGTCTACTATCATTTTGGTCTAACCATCAGTTCGCCCACCCCCCACTCACCATTTCGTCTAATAACCACTTGGTCCAATAGCCATTTAGTCCATACCATTTAATCTAATTGGACTAAGTTTCAACTAAATGAAAATAACATGGAAATTAGGCCAAATGGCCCGAGACGAAATGGTCATAGACCAACCGGTGATTAGACGAAGTGATGATAGGACCAATTGGTTAATGGACCAAATGGTTGTTTGAGGAAATGTTGGACAGAATTGCATCAGACTAAATGAAGGTAGACCAAGTGATGAGTGGACTAGTTGGCAATAGACGAATTGGCCAATTTACCGTTGAAATATTCAAAAGTATACTGTATTAAAGATAAATTACAAATACATCATATGGACAAACAAAAGCAGATATGAGTTCATGGGGAAAAAATGAAATAAAATTCTAATACAGTTCGATTTGATTCGATTTATAGTATAAAATACACTGTAAAATAATCCGAATACCGGCATATACAAACTTCATAAACTATTACGATTACATAAAGTAAATTAGTACTTCACAATTAGCAGAAGTGTAATACAGAAGTAGTAAAGTTATGACAAAAGTAGGAAGATGGGATATTGCACTAAAATGGCCGAATCTAAAAGAAATTTATAACTCCAGGTAACATGACCAAATAAATAGGAAAGATTAAAAACACAACATATAATTATTTCAAGTGATTGTCGATAACATAAATAGGCCTACAATGACTACAATGACTTGGGTTCTCGTGACTAAATAGCGCCATCTGTTTTTTTTGTAGGAGAAAACCTAACGAAAAAAAAAATTATACAGAGACAGATTTATATGAAAAACATGTATGAGTATCAAAATGAAATCGTTGACGATGAAGTGTCACCATTGCTGATAATTTTTATTAGATTTCTTAATTTATGCTCATTTTCAGTTCACCAATAGTGCGTAGATACTACAGTGACTGCACTTCATTACTTGAATCTAAATTTAGTATAAAATATGCACTTTTCTTTGCATCGACGTTAGTCATTTAGATTTGTATGATGGAATATTTTTATTTTTTTATTTGAAAATTGAGAAAGAAGTGAAATAAAAACTAAATAGTTCTGGCTAAGTCTGACCGAATCCTGCGGTTTGCAAACAAAATATGTGACAGTCATATTTATTAAACAGACCCCAAATCGACCGATGATATGACATTGGAAATAATGTAATATCTTTGATCGGTCTGGCGTCGGTTAGACAGGTGTGACTGTAACCGAATCGAATACAGAAGTATTTATGACTGTCATCGTGACTCGCCAAATTGGGACGAAAGACGTACAACCTATGCGGTTTTAATGATACTAAAGAGGTGACTATTTGAACTAAAAACCCACAATTCTTGCTATTTAGGGCAGTCTTTTTTTTCTGTTCTATGAAATTCAATGAAGCAATATGTCAATATAATCAGAGGAAGATGTTTTCTTTTAGTGTCATAATGCTGAAGGTCACTGATTTTGAATATAGTGACAAAGGTACCTGTTTACTAAGAGCACGCAGAAGATGAAGGCTATTAGTAAGCGTACCAAACTGGGTTATGGGTTGTTTTTAGTTGTAATTAGAAGGGAAGATGATGGACACGCTACAGTTGTCATTGATGTAAAGTGTGGAGCTGTGTGGCACGAGTTTGACATGACTAATCATTTTCCCACAGAACCTTCAAATAAATTAAGTTTCAACTTGGCTTTGTCTATATCATATCTCTTCTTGATAGGTTATTTTGACCTTTTTAGGACTGGAATCAACGATGGAGATGATTTTATTAAAATATCTGGAAAGTGAAGGCATTTTCCATAATATTTCTTACATCCATATAATTGAAAATTATTAACAAATAATTTGATGATAAAAATGATGATAATGATATCAATAATAATGACAATAATAATAATAATAACTTAAACAATAATTATAACAATGATAATGATAATACTACTAATAATAATGATGAGGATAATAATAATAATAATAATAATAATAATGATAATAGTAATAATAATGGTAATGAACAATTTCGATGCTTTGCAAAGGATAAATCATACTTTATACTGGTCGTAGAATGAACGCTTCAGCCCCACTGCTTAGTGACCTTATACACCAGTGAAATATAAATTCTGGATATATATCAGTCCTCTCTTTTCAGAGAATATTAGTTTCATTATGATTTCAAATTTTATAAAAAATAAAAACTGAAATCTATTGTAAAAGAAAATTCACGCGTGGGTGAATGGTGATGGCGCAGGTATCCACGACCTCGGCGTTTAAATATATACAAACAAATATGACTGTGGACTAATGATGTTTTGAACATGTGAGAACTTGATATCAATTAGTTCTATTCTTGCAATTTTAATTAATGCCTCGTTCCTACGTCCGTGCAATAAGTTTTTTTTTGGACCATTGAAAAATTTTCTACGATCAATACGATAGACACGACTGATCTATCATGATCTGATACGATCTAATATGACATGATACGATCACTGCGATCACGCCACGATTGATAGCGCAGTTTTAATCATGGCACGAATCGTGAAAGTGGGTACTATCTTTGTATGGGCCACAGTCTCACAGTCATTTACGTTGAGTTACGTCCGCCGCGGATAGATACGGTTTAGTGGACGCGACATGGATGCAGCCATCCGCAGGGTTGTAATTAAATGTATATCTTCGTGACTGATTCGTAGTGGGACGCAGACTTGCGGCACCAGTCCTGCGAAAACTTGAAATGTTCAAAATTTCGCAGGGAGTCGCCACGGATGCTGACTTTCGCAAGTCACAGTAAATGAACGTAACAGTCCGTAAATATACGTAAATTTCCGTAGCTTGGACGCAGACTATCCGTGAAAATTCTTACATCGCGTCCATTTGCGTCTACCGTAAATATTCGCAATAACCCGCAAGTACTCGAGTCCAAACACTGAGGCCCGTTTGAAATTGAATTGAAATCTAATTCTAAATCAAACTGAATTGTTTACGCACATGCAAGTACGGATTCTGCGCGGACAATCGCGTCTGTTTGCGGAAGGGAGCCCCTAACACCGTTCTGTCTTCTCCTATAGCCCTACCACCTTGCTTCTTGGGGAATTTTTCAAATTGAAGTTCAAATTTATTTTATTCAATCCATTGAAAAATGAACAAGAATTCATACAATATGTATGAACAATAAAAGAATCAATACAAGAAAATACCTTTAAGTGACAAATAATGATATACAACGACAAATAACCTAGGCGATCATGGATATAGAGAAATGAATTGGTCATAACATTAAATTAGATGAATATTGAATGTGAAATTGAGCGGGAAAACATGTATATATATATATATATCCCGGCAGAGACATTTTTTCGGCATCACCAATTTTTCCAAAGGGTAGATAGCTCTGGGGAACCTTGATTTAAGCTACGCCTACCATTGTTCTCTTCATCCATTTCTTTACAATATTTACATAAAGCTTTACACATTTATATATATATATATATATAAATATAAAAAAACAAAGAAAAATAAATCACCGTGATTTTGGTCGTTCAGTTATGCAAAATTACATAGCATTATCCTTTTTACCATGATGATATCTACATTCTACCACGTTTTACAAAAAGATTTTATGAGGTTTCATTTTTCTTGTTCATCAAAGGAAGGTAAAACAGAGCCCTTTGTTTTTTTTTAACTATATCTATGATATTTTAAAATCATCTTTATAAGGCTTCACTGAATTTATGTTTCAAAAGAAAATGCCATCACCATGGAAGCGGTATAGAGAATCCATTATTATGCTCTTAATTACTGCTGTGTTCGTGCCTCATTAGGGCGTAAAGGGTTTCTCCTAGACTCGGCTTCCATAATATACGTTCCAACCTCTTCTTACGCAGTTTCATACTTGGGCTATGGCATTGTGGGGGAGAGGTTGGGAGAGGGAACTTCCTAAAGGTGACGCCATTATTTCATCTCAAGTAAATGAAAGGAAAAGTAATAGTTCTAAAACCAAACCCGCTCTCTTATTTACCTTTATTCCTCCCTTTCCCCCTCTTCTTTCATTCCTTGAAGATATCATAAGGGTGATTGCCCAAGCCTGCCCCAACTATGCTGCTTCGGATTAAATCCCACGGTTAAAAAATTGGGAATATCATATGGACTGCTTATTTTAAGGGATACGGATACATCTGGATACCTTTGGATGTATGTAATGGGATTCTGTATATATCGTATGGTAGTCTTGAAATACTTACATTAAAACAAGTGGAATGCCTCTGGCCGTCTCACCTGCATCACGCGGTTCAATATAGCAGCAGTGCTGACTTTGAACACTACTCTAACTCGCACAAGATGTTCAGTGATACATGGTTACTCTTATGTCCACTTTTTATGAACTAGACCAATAAACTTACAGAGATATGATGGTTATTCAACAAAAAAACCCAACATGGCCAAAGTTCATTGACCTTACATGACCTTTGACCTTGATCATGTGACCTGAAACTCGAACAGGATGTTCAGTGATACAATTCAACAGATACACCCTATTCGGCCAAAGTTCATTGACCTTTGACCTTGGTCATGTGACCTGAAACGCGCACAGGATGTTCAGTGATACTTGATTACTCTAATGTCCAAGTTTAATGAACTAGACCAATAAACTTTCAAAGTTATGATGGTAATTCAACAGAAACCCCCGATTCGGCCAAAGTTCATTGACCCTAAATGACCTTTGACCTTAATCATGAGACCTGAAACTTGCACAAAATTTTCAGTGATGCATGATTACTATTATGTCCAAGTTTCATGAATCAGATCCATAAACTTTCAAAGTTATGATGGGAATTCAACAGATATCCCCGATTCGGCCAAAGTTCATTGACCCTAAATGACCTTTGACCTTGGTCATGTGACGTGAAACTCATGTAGGATGTTTAGTGATACTTGATTAAGCTTATGTCCAAGTTTCGTGAACTAGGTCCATATATTTTCTAAGTTATGATGACATTTCAAAAACTTAACCTCAGGTTAAGATTTCGATGTTGATTCCTCCAACATGGTCTAAGTTCATTGACCCTAAATGACCTTTGACCTTGGTCATGTGACATGAAACTCTAATAGGATGTTCAGTAATACTTGATTAACCTTATGGCCAAGTTTTATTAACTAGGTCCATATACTTTCTAAGTTATGACGTCATTTCAAAAACTTAACCTCAGGTTAAGATTTGATGTTGACGCCGCCGCCGCCGCCGCCGTCGCCGTCGCCGTCGGAAAAGCGGCGCCTATAGTCTCACTTTGCTTCGCAGGTGAGACAAAAACACAACTAAAATCAATTCTAAATTTTTAAATAAAAATTACGACTATGATTCTCATCTTAAAATAAACATATTGAGCACAATGTATTTTTTTTGTTTCCTGTATGACAAGATATCTGTGGCATGGCCGCAAAAGTAAATAACTCTTTAACAGAATAGTCTAATGTGTGTTATTATAAGACTACAGTCATGTTTAAAAAATCGCATTCTGGGGAGCGTTTTATCAAAAATTCAGTCCGACAAGGTGTCAGATCTGACAACTTTCCTTGATTTTGATTGGCTGATAGTCACTGTTTCTATGGTAACTGTCGTCTGAGTTATTCTGGACTCTATGTCAATTTTGCTGTTGTCATCAGCTGTTATTATCCTTCTTATATTAATAATTATTATTATTATCAGAGATTAATATTATTGATGTTGTAATGAAAAAAAAATCGGCTCTTACCTTCATATTGACAGAACTCGCCGGAGTAGAGAGCATCACACATGCACATGCCGTTCATACACGTTCCATGTCCTGAACATTCCCCACCGTTGCAAGTAGCAGATGCTACATTAAATCAATACAATGAACAAAAGAGGTGAAAGTAAACTACCCTGTGGAACACACGGAGACAAATTATGTGCTGACCAAACATACTATTTACTCCTCAATTCTTTAATTGTTCGTCAAATAACCTTATCGTGATACAATATTCTCAAACATGGACCCAATGATATTCGTAAATTCTTGATTTGTGACTTCATATTATGTGAGCAGCTTCGTCATAAAGTGAAAAATGCCATTTTATAAAAAAATTTTTTTATAATGTTATTTATTGTACCACTTAGAATATCAACAGACAACTTAACATCCGCTCCTGAAAGAAAAAAAATCATCAAGAACAATCAAAATATTGAAATATATGCATCATGGAGCAGCTGCTAGTAAATGACGTCACAAATACAAAATTTAATAACTTTCTTAATCTTTGAGGGGGTTTACTCAAAGCCTCACCAATGCCCTTTTTATTATTTTTCTCATATTTTTAAACAAACTTTTCGTGAGGGCGAACTGATGCACATTCTTTAAAATCAGTTGATTGTAAAAACTATTCTGATGGGGACAAAAAATCATTCTTTTCCATCATTTATTATTTTGATTGGGACGCAAAAATGATAATGGATAAAAGAACTTACTGGTAATATTAATGTCTGCGCAGCTCCGGAAGAGGTACGGTATATCAGGATTTCCGGTCACCCATTCGGCGGCCTGTCGAATGAGACGAAGGGTGTAGGCCCCAGTCATGGAGGGTATGGTAACCTCATGGCTCCAAGCACTGGTGAAGATAGAGAGGGTGGGTGGAGTGATAAAATGAAATATCAATTAATTCATCTATTCAATCCATCAATTATCAATCAATCAATCAATCAATCCATCCATCCGTCAATCAATCAATCAATCAATCAATCAATCAATCAATCAATCAACCAATCAAATACATTCGAATCAAACGACATATCCGTATATTTCGTTCATCTGTCTTGAATCTGTGTTTTTCTATTATATTGTCAATTTCCCTATTTTGTTCATAAGTGTTTTGTTAGATTTTGTTAATAAATGTATTCCATGATCTTTACCTCGCTCTAAATAATAGTGCGTCTCAGAAAAATTATACCTTTGGTTTAAAAAGCAATGTCGTTTTCATTACTGATAAAAATTCGTCGATGTTATTCATCCAAGAACTTTGCCTGCTTACTTTTACCGATGTATGACGTCATACACGAAAGGGGAAAAATATAATTCTTGAAATGATTTCCTTCTTGAAATTCAGAAACAGTCCGTCGGGGGATTCTTGGGCACCTTTTCTTTCATTAATGCGTAAATATTGCATCAATATATAAATATATATATATATATATATATATATATATATATATATATATATATATATATATATATACATGCACATATATAAAAAGAGAATCTAAGCTTTGAAAAAATGTGTGTCATCTTTAGTTTATATGTTATTGTCATTACGAATATGGTAATAATAATAATTATCGATTTCCGGGATTTTCTGGGACACACTGTACCACCATCGATCGAATTCGCCTTTTCTCACGCCTCGTCTGGAAGACGCCGGCTTTGCAAGGTTGTATGAGGTTATTACAATGCATATTTATTAAGATAGCAATCTTTCTTCTGGCGGTCTGGAAAATAACTTCTCTATTTATCCTTTTGTTTTGCCATACAGACTTCAGTTTAAGTCAACATCGTACATAAATCACCATTACGAATGAATACACACGCGTAATACAAGATTGGTGTATCGAATAACAAAAACGGGAACTCAAGTAGTACAGAAATTTGACTGATTTTTGCAATGAACGTGTATAATCATACCAAGACTTTATAAACATTTCATACATCATAATAAAACACAAAGGAATACATTGGTTTCGTGAATTGTGCGACATCATCCGTTTCCTCATTCCAATATGAAATTACGATGTACGATTTTGCGCAAAATATGCGAAACTTGAAAATGTTATAATTCCTCTAGTTAACATTCGATATTGATGATTTCTCAGTGTCTCACTGGTTTTAAGTTTTCTTGAGGTGGATTTGTTCTTTAGAATTTTAGTAGGCCTATATACTTACGTTGTGTCGTTGTCACTGACATACGCGCCCTCTGTCAAGTTGGCCTGGATTACCCCATCGTTTCGGTTGATGATCTCGATTCTATAACCACCCTTTGGAGTAATAAATAATAGATGATAAACACATGTAACCATGGTAATGGTATAGACATTTAGGCCCATATTCTGAACTCGCGTTTAAATCAAACTCTGGTTTAAAGTTGTGGTCTAACTATGGAGAGCCAATTGGGGCACAAATCTCTAACAGTACACATCCAATTTATTACCTCATATGACACCCAAATTGTCTGGGAATGATAACTGAAGTATTTTTCATCATTATGAAAGCAAAGGGAAACAAAATAGTAAACATATCAAATATACAATATAAACAGAATGTTAAAATTTTTGGCTCCCCATAATTTTAGCACAGACTTAGACCATGGTCTAAGTTAAACCTGACTTCAGAATATGGGCCTTAGGAATTAATCATAATGTCCGATGAAACCCATTTCAATGCAATACATCTAGAAATTTATCAGGTCATAAGAATATAATAAACAAAATTTTCAATATGGGGAAGCATTATATAATTATATCGACGAAACAATATTTGCATTTACCAAAAATGTTTAGAATGGAAAATAATTTTGAGGATGTTCAGTAATAATAGTATATCTGTCAATGATGATATCATTTTCCCCACAATTTTGTTTTATCAATTAATTTTCAATCATCTTTTTTTGTTCAAATCAGGATGATTTTGATTAATTGTGATTTTCATGAGGGCTCCACATTTGTAGAGATCACCTATAGGGCATAAACATACATGACATATGGAAAATTTCTTACTAGTATTTACGCATTTCTTTCTGGAATAACAAAATGTAAAAACCTTAATATTAAAATAACGATTTTCATTCCAAATATCCCTTCCCTCTAAATTTCGATTAAACGTTTATTCCCCACTGATCATTAAGACTTTGGACTTCTAATTTAAATGGGATAAAAGGGGACGTAAATGTTGAAAATGTTTATTTTAAAATGATTCATTGCATTATGAATAAATGAATAGATTTATAGGTAGAAAGGCATTTAGATAGATATTTTGATAAGTTGATAGGAGAGGCATTTAAAATTATTCTTGGGCAACATACTGTTCATACAACAATGAGTTAAAATTTTATCCAATTCTGGGTAGTTTTAAACCAATAATGTGTGCTTTGGGTGAAAACTACACAGAGTTGGATACATTTTTTTAACCAATTGTTGTGTGTACAGTATGTTGCCCAACAATTTAAGAGTGCAGATAGATAGATAGATCTGATAGATAGATGAGTAGATAGATAAATAGAATGATAGGTAGACAGACAGATACACTCTAAATTACAGGGATTTAAAATAAGTCCAGCTGGACTGTAGTTAGGGACCAGTCGATTTCTGGATTTAGTTTTAGTCCTAAAGACTTAAATTTAAATTTAAAACTTTCGAGATTTAAAAATGAATCTTAAGGATTCAAACTAAATCCGGAATTCGATTGGTCCCTAACTACAGTCCACGTGGACTTATTTTAAATCCCTGTAATTTAGAGTGTAGATAAATAAATAGATAAATAATTATACGTATACCGGTTTATAGGTTTAGGAAACATATAGAAAGTTGGAAAGACAGATATAGATAGATAGGATGATAGAACATTCATAGATGGATAAAAGAATCAGTTTCATTGCACCTTTTATTTATTTCAACACAGTAAGATGAAACCAGCAACAAGCTGTTTTTCATTAGCTTTATTCGTGGGATAGGATTTCCATAATGTGATAAGGTGTTGCTTCATGAATGTAAGAAATAATAATTGCTTTGTATCACGGAGAGACAGAAAGTACATTTACAATAGGCGTATATAATTGTCTCGACAAACACTCAAGTATATCCTCTTCGTTCTTACACCGATACCAGTTGGTGTCTTTTTAGCACGTCATTAGATTTCAAGCATTACAACAAGCAGTGTTAAAGAAACAATCAAGTGTATTGTAAAAACACTAAAGGGTATTTAGCTACCACTTGTAAATTCATTACCGAAGTAAAATTATCTGGTGTGGTCCTTTACAAGGGGGAACACCACATACTTATTTTTTTTGCCGTGATTGGTGTAAAATCATCGTCTGCTTTGTCAGACTACTTGTGGTTGGTCTTGAATTTGACCCATTTATTCTATTCAATGCCCATGTGTACTCGCTTGTACAAGGGACGGATCGGCGTCACAAATAGACAAAACCCATCTCGTTTGCCCTTGACCAATGTCAATTGTTTCGTCACAATGCTTTCATAGAATTCCCGCCCATTGAAACGGATACAATTAAGTTAGACGCTCGCATTGTTGTGTTAATTTCATTTATTGTTACACGCCCTCCGGCTATGGCAGACATTCATTTGTCATTCCATCAACGTTCAAACCAAAAATATGACATATCTATTTTACAAAACACATATATTTATCGAGACATGTCAAATGAAAGAATTTGATTAAATGCAAGGATATTAAACAGAGAAAAAATATATTTCTAAAAAAATCTATTGCACCATTTCTACTATTAGCACTATACTTGAATTTTAACAGTTCATTAGGATTCATATTAAGTTATGCCTATCTGAAAGCGTATATGAGTTAGCGCCCAGTGTTGATATGTGTTCAAGTAGTTTTTATTTGTATAAGAAAAGGGGAATACATTATACAAACACGACTTTTAATTTCCACTTTGACTTAAGTCATATAATACAGTTTGTTTAGATTCAATTAATGTGTTTTGGGTGTGAGAGCCTGGTAAACACTGTCATAAAACTAGCAATTCTTGTAAAAAAATAAAACATTTTTATGAGCTCGGTCTCTGAAAACCCCTCATTGCCATTAATATCAAGTAATCAAACAAATCTTAACTCTATGAGTTTGCTTTTTACTAAAAGTGTGCAATAAAGTAGATGAAATTGTCTGTGATAGATAACTAAACGGTCACAAATTAATGTTATATACGAAATAAAGTAACTTGGCAATAAACGTGGAATGTATTTCCGGTGTAACGGCGAGAGCATCTGTCGTAAAAATTGGTCTATAACTCTACCATTTCCTTAAAGAAAATCATGAGGGGCGGTCTCTTTTTCTCTCTCTCTTTGGCGTCGCCCCTTTTGTGTATATTTGAATAAGTCCTAATGTGATATCAAGGGGAATGTTTACAGTAGCACTATACAGTACATTATAAAAAAAAATATGTCAATATCAAATTATGTTTGATGTTAACCACTTCAGTTCCGAACACTGTTCTCTCAGCGGGCCCTGCTTAACATGATATGAATATTATTACCCCGGCTTTCGAAAGGCGCTCGATCATTCGAGGAATTTCTTCCTACCGGAAGAAAAACACGCCATGGCTTGGAATCGATCTCACGTCCTTCATATTGACAGAAGAGAGTCATTACCACGAGATCACGACGCCCCTACTTTATTTTCCAATGATGCCTCTTCAGTAATCAACTGTTCTACCGGAGGGCCAAATTCCTTTGGATTTTAATACTTTGCATGGAGTAAGAAGCCCCCATTTACTTAAAGAAAATCGTGAGAGGCGGTCTCTTTTTTTCTATCTCTTTGGAGCCGTCCCTTTGTCTATATTTGAATACCCCCCCAGAAAAAAATCACACCTAAAAACTAAAAAGCGTTTTCTATCCATGTTATGAATATGGGAAGCCATTGGGGCCAGAATAATACATGTTGAAAGAAATTAATAAGATAATCCAAACGTCAATCAACAACTTTAATGACTTATCAATCATTAAAAAATCTAGTTGTTTCTATATTTCAACGTTTTATTGACTCTTTACTAATATTACCGATATCATTTTATATTTTGGTATACATTCTATAAACTAACTATTGATTGATGTTATTAGTATTGAATAGCCATTAATTCATAGACTGAAGTTTTTATTTTTGTTAAGGCCTGGTCACACCGCCCGAGCGGTCGTGGAGCGGTAGGGAGAAGGGTCGAATTTCGCTCACAAAATTTGGGAAAAAATCGAAAAAAAAAAACAAAAAAAAAAAACAGTCAAAATCGAAAATGGTGAACGGTAGCGAGCGGTGATGATTTTTTCTCTCCGCTCCAACAACGCTCGGGCGGTGTGAACAGGCCTTTAAAAGACATGCAGAGAACGGTTTATTACCATTTTTCATCTGACAACTTTCCTCGTAAATTGCCTATACCTCGATGTTCGTTAATCCGAAAACGTAAAAAGGTTCGTTAATCCGAAAACGAAATAAGCTTCGTTGTTCCGAAGGTTCGTTAGTCCGAAAACGAAATAAGGTTCGATAATCATTTCGTTTTCGGACTAACCATGGACTTATTACAATTACGAACCTCATTTCGTTTCGGATTAACGAACCTTCGGAATTACGAACCTCATATTGTTTCGGATTAACGAACCTTCGGAATTACGAATCTCACTTCGTTTACGGACTAACGAACCTTCGAAATTACGAACCTCATTTCGTTTTCGGACGAACGAACCGTCGGAATTACGAACTTTCGGAAACACGAACCTTCGGAATAACGAACCTTCGGAATATCCGAACCTCCGGAATAACGAAGCTTCGGAATAACGAATGTATGCGGATTATTTCCAATATTCGATCGGTTTTGAGTCGGTTTCGTTGGTGTGACTGTATCATTGGTTTTAGTTCTCTGTCGTGTGAAAGTGAACAGGTGGAGAAGAATAACAAACGTGATTATGGGTCAAAATGAATCATCAACTAATATTGTAAAATGAAAGTGATGTAACACTGACACTTCTGACAATCGGTTATGGTTAATATTTTGAGGGGACACAACACTTAATGCTGAAATGATATCTATTTTTGGACAGATTTTTAACATGATATAAAATATTATACCCCTGTTCAATTATCCTCTTTCCCCTTCAATTGGTAAATGAGCTATTCATTATGTATTTATTTATTCATTCATTTATTCATTTATATATTTATTTATTCATATATTCATCTATCTATTTATTTATTCATTCATGTATTTCATTTTATCTTTTATACAAATTTTTATTCATTTATTCATATATTTATCTGTTTATTCATATATATATTTATTCATTTATTATTATTTTTTTTGAGGGGGGGGGTCTAGTGGCCCCGAGCAACAAATTAATGTTGATTATTATAACATTATTATAGCCATCCTATAATAATTTACGTTAGGTATTACTCAAGGTAAATATATGAAATTGCGGAAGTCTATTCCAGCAATTGTTTCTTTTAAAACTTAATCATTAGGCACATTACATGGGCTTTCACACCTATATTGTATACCTTGCACAACTCCTGGGTGGAAAGCGGCATTTGAGTACATGGTTTTTATGGTGATAGTATAAAATCTACACCCCTCTCACGCAAAAAAATGAAATGATTTGAAAATGTGACAATCTTTGCCCTGTGAAGCTGGGATGTGCTATAAGGGAACACCCTCCAAGATTTGCCTGAAGGGTGTCGCCTATGTTATACACCATAGGCAACACCCCCTGGAAATCAGGTTGATGTGTTAACAGTAGAAATTTGACCAAAATCGCCTTCATTTGGTAATGAAATTATTTTCCCTTATCTTTCATTTTTTTTTCGAAGCCAGCACCCCCCCCCCTCTCTCTCTCTATATAAAAATCGTTCCCAGGTTCCTGGCTATGATCTGGTAAAGCTCTGCTATTCTATGACATGTTATATATTAATTGTTTTCTATATTGATTCAGTGAAATTCATGAATAGCCTTTTTTTTTTTTAAAGCCTGCACAAAGGCTTGGGTTGCTTTAATGGCAACTGAATCGATTGATTGAAAATCAGCGTCCATAAAAGTCGAGGTCTTTAATCCAAAGACAGGTACTGCTTGTTACGAATTATTGTATCACAGAAGTTTTTTTTTGCTGGTTATTTACAAAAAACTTCTTTTCCTTGTTTTGTATTGAGGCAACAACCGAAGCATCTGATTCTATTCAAGAAGGGTGTACGAGTCACATCAAAGAGACGTATTCCAAACCGGCCAACGGCATGTCATAGGTAACAACGTCATAGATTTGGTCGGCCTGAGTCTGTTTCGCCCGATGTGACTGAGGTAGAAAATGCCACTGGCCCAGTAAACGCAAGTTCATCTGAAGTTCTGTAACAATACACACATTTCTTGGCTTACAAGTTCAACAGTACGGCCAACAATGACTTCATAGAATTATAGCTAAGCTGCACAGTAAAAACTGTGGTGTTAACCGGTGTACATAGAGGACCACACCAGTTATTTTACACCGGTGTTAAATTGGTGGTGTTAGTTTTACACCTATAGGTGTTATTACAACACCTTTGGTTGTTACATTTACACTCTTTGGTGTTACGTTCAATCTTGAGGGTGTAATTTTAACACCCCAGGGTGTGGCCCTAATTTAATAACACCAATTGGTGTCAGTTTTAACACCACAGTTTTTACAGTGTGCATTTGTGGCGTCTCATGGGGGAAAGAGTGGTTCCTTTCATTTTTTAAACAAAGATAGTAAAGACAACTGTTAATTGATAGAAATAAGAAACTAAAAAAGAAGGGGAAAAACTGTTATGAAGAAATAAGAGAAATATCTAGTAGGCCCCTATTTGTATATTCATCCGATAAACAGGTTAGGTTGATTTCGGACGACAAAGAGGAAATATATTTGCCATTTCCACGGATGAATGCTATTTATTCGTTATTTTGCCTACACTCACTATGATTTCACACGCACAACAACAGGGGGTAATAAACAACATTATACAGGTATCAATAATCTCCTATAACTTTTCATGGGAATGTAATATTCGAAAAGGGTACAGAGAGGCATTGCAAATATATGGGGCTAGTTACACGCGGAGTTTAAATCAAACATTACTTATAAAGGTATTAGGACATGTTGATTAATATCCTACTTCAGGCAGTTAAAAATAAGTGAATTTCACTCGCCTGTCGCTCCCCTTTGTATATAGTGAAGGCATGGATCACTCAATATGGAGCGAATTGAGAGTGAGAAAAATATTCGAATGTCTTCCTCACATTTCACCTTTTAAAAGTCTAAAATCCACTGAAAAACAAGTGAAACTCTCCCTCTGTTGAAATATGGACCCTACCACAAAAGGTCCATGTTTAAAGCAATTTGAGTGAATCGATATATTTTTTTTTCTGACCAGAATCCCCTTCATGTTGTAATGAAAACCTTTTTTTTGCTTGTTAACAAACCAGCTCTCCCTCTATAAAAATCGTCCTCAAGTCTCTAGAAATTTTAGTTAGAACAATTTTTTTTTAATGCATGAACGTATAACCTCGAGCCAGTGAAGTTGTCCGATCAAGGTTAGCCCGTGTCCCTTTAAACTATTTTAACAGGTTGATAAACAACAGTGCATTCATGAAAATTCAAGAGGGAACCATACTTATTGAATAAGGCAACAAAAGTCATTCAAAAGCAGATTTTCATAACAATTTTACATTCCGGGTCATCAGAGGTCAAATTGACTGCATTGACAATGATTTTGATTCTATCGATATGCCTATTTTTGACTTTTGCGATGAAATATGGTGGGTTAATATACAACATCATCATGATCATTGGGGTGTTAAGTCATTCAGGAATGTATTAAACTCCAGTATCATGAATAAGTCGCAGAAATTAAAATCTATGTTAAAACCCGTCTTTTTAAGTTCAATAGAAACAATTTGCCCGATCTCGTTATAACACATTACGAACATGGTTAACTTATAACTGAAATCACTCACTTCCTTCTACCCTTTTTTGCATTTTGTATAATAGAATAAAGAAAACATGTGGTGTTACGCGCTTAATGAATATTGTGTATTATTATTCAATTCAGTTTCATTCTATTGTTCACATGCATGGAATTGGTTTTGGATAGCATACACACATCATCAACATTATTGTAAAAATAATCAATGACGTCATAAGTTGCTAGCATTATCAAACAATATACAGAAAACTTCCCCCTTTTAAAGGCTTTGCGTTTCCAAGGGTTTATCGTTACTCAACTAGAGAACAATATTCTTTTTTGGAATAATGACGAGGTCTTCCGAATAGGCTCACTATCCAGGCGTCGCGAAATGTGACTGGATTTTTCGACTCAACCACTTCTTGGGAAGGAGGGGGGGGGGGGGGGGGTGTTGTAGATTTCGTTAATGCACGTATACTCAGCATTTGGATGGAGTTTGCTTGGATCTTAACAAGAGGACAGAAGTTCCATGTAATATTCTTGCCCCATTTTTATTCCGAGGACAGCCCCTTGAATGGCATGCACAGACCTATACTTATTGGCTCATTGCGCCATTCGGCTTTTGTAATACAGTAGTCATGGTTTAGTACTCAAAACGTTAAATGCTCACCTGTTCACAAAGGCAATTAAACGATGGATATTTACGTGGACCAATTAGCTTGAAAGCTTTTACTTGATCTGGAACACAATCAATTTGTCAATTTAGTTTCTAAACGGAAACTCGATGAGTGTAGAGTCGATCGCAGGGGGCCGGGCGGTGAAAGCGTGTTAAAAATGGTGGAGGGGTGGGGGGGGGTGTCCCCTTTAGAAAAAAAAATGTGGCAATTTTTTTTAATGAACAAACTGTAAACAAATGTTTTGGGGGTCCCCATGCGTCAAGGGAGTGGGTGATTGGAGTGGTGTTATAATTTTCTTATCAGAATGTGTTTTTAATTGGGCCTCTTTTGAGCCCCTCTAATTGTCAATCCTGAATCCACCGCTAAGTGGAGGGGGGGGGGGGGTAGTATACTCAAGGGGAGAAGACCTTAATTCATCTGGAAATATGAATTTCATAATGGAAACATACGTTTCCACCATGATAAACTACATTTTTATTCGTTTTTTTTTCAACATATGTAATTTATGTGAAAATTTTGTATGTTTAATCTATTGTATGTACTTCGTGACTTGTCGCTAAACACAAAATGACTTTAAAGCCAGGCTGACACTTGCACGACTTTTGGCCACGATTTTGTCGTGGCAAGTCGTGCCATTTTGGGGCACGAACTGGGAGGCTCCCGCACTGTTTACGACTTGTTCACGCATAATTCACGACAAGTTCACGACGAGTTCACGAATGCGTGTCCGTCAGTGTCCACATTGACACGAACTGGCACGACTAGTTCACGCATAGTTTACGCACTTCCCGCATTGGCACGACGAGTTTGCGCAATTCGGACGGTGTCGTGCTGAACTATTCGTGAACACGGCGTGAGCTGTTCGTGAACTATTCGTGACAGCCGTGGCATGGCGCGCACTGCCACGCACTGGCACGCATCCTCCCGCATCGTCCCGACGAGTTTACGACGAGTTCACGAACAGTTTGCGCATAGTTCACGACCCGGTCGCTAAATTTTGTTGACCAAAATTTTGAACATTTCAAAATTCTCGTCCCGACATGGCACGCAGTCACGACGTGTCACGACGTGTTTTAAAACGAGTTTACGACGAGTTCACGAACAGTTTGCGCATAGTTCACGACCCGGTCGCTAAATTTTGTTGACCAAAATTTTGAACATTTCAAAATTCTCGTCCCGACATGGCACGCAGTCACGACGTGTCACGACGTGTTTACGCACACTTCACGCCAGTTCACGACTAGTTTGCGCACTGGCACGACTTGAGTCGTGCCAATGCGTGACACAAAATCGTGCAAGTGTCAGGCTGGCTTAAGAAATGGTTTAAATACATTAAAATCAAATAATTATGGACTATACATTTTCAGATCAAATCCCTTTTCATACCATTCTCTTCTTTCTTTCTTTCCTTCTTTCTTATTTCATCTGTTTTCCTTTCTCTCTTTTTCGTGGCATGAAATTATGTGGATGGTCGCCCCCACTTACAGTGCTGCTCCTTGTCAACCTTGAGGTTGAATACATTTATCTCTATATGTGCAAGGCAACCATCCCCAAATGCATAACAAAATTAAGTATATCTTGAGGATTTGAAGAAAAAAATTAACGTGAATACTATGTTTTGAGAATAATTATGAATAGAAAATATGGCAACATTCTAGAAAATGCTAAATTTCAATCAGGTATATTGCATTTCAATTGCAAATGGCGTTGCGTTGTATTGGTTAATAATCTATAATTTAGAGCATGGATCTATTCTGAGAGAGACTGATATCGCAAATAAAAGTACACACATTCTTTCTCTATGAATATGTGTAAAAAGGAAATGTTCATATCTCCCCGATGAATAATCGGATATATGATATTTAATCATTTGAAATACATGCATTCGCAACTAGATACCTCAAGGGAATCTATATGACATGAGGATAAAAGAAAAATGAATGCGTGAACATTCAATTTATCAGAGTACTTTGACTGCCTATTGAGTTGCCATAGTAACCAACTAGACGACGACAATATAGTCTCCACAGGTAAACTTTTTATTTTTACTTCTTCAATACAGTTCCTGAAAGGCAACCAGTGGTGCCTGCTCTTCAACACTTGAACACAGAGGCAGCGATCCTAGGGGGGGGGGGCGCACAGTGCCACCCCCACTTTTTGAAGCACTGAATAGGTACCCTTTTTCGCAAGAAAAAAGTCCCCTCACGAACGTGTACTGTGCCCCATTCACCTGAGGAGGAACCGTTTTGTGTGTTAGCAAGTGCCATTTCTCGTATAAGTGCCAATCTTTAACAAAAAATGCCCCCTCTCGAACGTGTTCTGTGCCCCTTTCACCTGAGATAGACCCATTTTATGTGTGAGCAAATGCCCCCTTGCCTACTTGTAAGTACCCTTTCTCAAATAATTCCCCTTTTTTACCCCGAAAAAGTGCCCCTCACAAGCGCGGTCTGTGCCCTTTCATACCTAAGAAGGACCCGATTTATGCCGTCAGCAAGTGCCCTTTTTCTTTTTTTTTATAGGTGCCCTTATTCGTATCAGTACCCTTTTTTACCCAAGAAAAGTGCCCCTCACAAATGTGGTCTGTGCCCCTTTCATATTTAAGAATGACCCATTTTATCTGTTAACAAGTGACACTTAAAAATAAGACACAATATTATCATTTTTGGATGGTACTACTTATGAAGGGGAAAAAATTGTAAGAATAATCCTACGTGCTTTAGGTTTCATGAGTCAGGTGAGTAGGGTAGATAAGCAGTGGTGCGCAGATAGGGGGTTGGGGGCTCTAGCCCCCCATCCAAATTTTTACGACCAAGAAAAAAAAGAGGAAAGGAAAGTAATCGAAAGAGAGAAGGGTGAAGTATGATATCATTTTCTGAATATTATGTCAAAATCTATCACAAAATTTGATTTCCGTTTATAATTTGTCAAAACCTTTAGCTCAATCGCTTCGCTCGCTCACAGCTTCTTATAATTTTACGTGATACGACCTACCTAACCCCTTTAAAATGTTTGACTCATTTCACTACTGTAGATTAATTAATTTTTCTCTTTGTTTAAGATATATAGTGCCCTTTTCGAAAGAAAACGTGCCCTTTTTCCCTGTGTCCCCCTTCCACTTTCAAATTCGCTCCGCCGCCCATGCTTGACCATGCAGTTGCGAAACGTTTCCTTAACATTGTCTTGAAAGGAAATCTTAAATCAAATCAAATTAAATAAAATGTTTACATGTATGTAAAGTACATGGCAAGGTGATATCACCAAACACGAATACACGCCATGCATGTAAATGATACAAACAGCTCGAAACAATGCTTTATTGATTCACAATTACGTGATTCGGTAAATCGATGGTAAAACGTGTTATGGTAAAACATAAGACCAACATCGCATGATGGTAATGATATTGGGTTCCATTTCTCACGGGTGATAACATCATTCTATATGTCGTTCATGTCTATGTCTACATTTAGTTGCACATAGAACTTTTTTCTACAGAAATGTTAATTGATCATTGTAATAGATTTGTGTACATGTTTTTCATTCCGGAAGGCGTCGATCGGCTGTGGGCCAAACCCAACCAAAGCTCACATGCTGATACCCATTTTCAATTCTGACAAACATTCTTGATCTTAACACATTGTAGAGAGAGGGATGGGATGGGGTGGGGTGGGTCAAGATGTCGCTAGCTCCCAGATCCATGCGCGTTCGACTAGAACAAGAAGGCCCTTGGTTCGAACCACAGTCTCGACAACTGGATTTTTTCTTCAAAACTCTGTTTTGCTGAAGACCTTTCATCATTTTGACACCAACATGCATTTTAAAGGTAGCGTTCTAAATCCAATTCTAACTGTACAGAAATAATTTTTTATAGTCGCTATACATATCTATACTTACCCTGTGAGCGTAGGCCAGATGCCAGGTCACATTGATGACGTCACCAGGGGCAAAGGTCGTCACTGGACCATCTTCACCTATCAATGAACAAATAAATAAACATACAAAACTGAATAAACAAGTTCCATTACATATTTACAGGCCTACATGGAACCTATGACAAAATCTATCCTGTAGCAATTTAAAATCCAGGAAACAAAAAGTAGGGCCTACATACTTAAATA